>NC_056744.1:378350062-378545062 GCF_019279795.1 Protopterus annectens
TACTCGAAGTACAGTGTTGCATGAATTGTAAACATGTGCCACTTTCCCTACAAGGTAATTACTTGTCCATTAACATAATTTATGTGCACCACGTCCATCATTCTGGATGTATAATGAGCTTTTTATTTTAGGAATAAAGCTTTTTTTATGTTACTATGAAATTCACAGGTATGTTTTTTACATACCAGAGCTTAAAAATAAAAGCGGAAAATGTTTATCATCAAAAATGCAGAACAGAAAAGTCATAAAAATAAAGTGTTTTATAATTCTTGGAATACATAATAATGTCATGTGATACATTAAAACATTCTGGGTACTGCTGTTAGATGCCTTTTTACAGTTGTTACTTGGACATTTTTACACACCTGCACTCAATAAACAGTAAAAGAAATGTTAACTATTTCTCTTTATTACTTTTAATGCCGTTGTCAATGAGAGACTGGTTGAAGTAGGATATAACACTATATCACCATTTTTGGTTTCTGAGCAACAGCATCCATTATCATAAATACACCTAAAACAGCACAATGCTAAAGGTCTGCACACATGACTCATCCAATGTCAATTTGGAGGTTTGGACTGCTAAAGTGGTCCATCATAGAGAATAGATAACCCCAGAGGATGACAAAGCCATAATTCCAATGTAACAGATCAAATATAGGATAGCCTTTTGTTTACTGTATTAACTTGTGCAAGCAACATGCTGCCCCAGCTTAGATAGTTCCAAAACATATCAATCTTTGTCCTCCTGTGACAGCTCTGTGAGTGAATGAGTGACTGATATCTAAAATTCTGCCATGTGACAGGGTACATCAGCATTACTTAAATGTGAAATGAAGGGATCTGCATTTCAAAGGCAGGACAAAAGTAATCGCTATGCATACATGCAAGGGACCTGTTGTTAAGGTCACCTGATTTGTTCAGCCCATAATATTGGCCTGAACGTGTGCACTACTAGCACTACTACATATGTCCAACTCAAGCAGCAGTATACAATGCCTGACTCCAGCGACAGTGTGCATGTCTGATGTGAGCACCCCCATCACCCGACTCCAGTAACAGTACAAAATGGATAACTCTAGAGACAATGTGCAATGCCCGAGTCCATCTTCAGTGTGCAATGGCTGACTGCAGTGGCAGTGTGCAATGCCCGAGTCCATCTTCAGTGTGCAATGCCTGACTCCGACAGTGTGCATGTCTGATGTAAGCATTCTCATCACCTGACTCCAGTGACAGTGTGCAAAGCTTGACTCCAGTAACAGTGCAAAATACCTGACTCTAGAGACAATGTGAATGCCTGAGTCCATCTTCAGTGTGCAATGCCTGACTGCAGTGACAGTGTGCAATGCCTGACATCAACGATAGTGAACAATGTCTGATGTGAGCATGCCTGTAGTAGTTGAAATGCTGCTGCTGGGAAACTCATTATAGCATAGAAGCTCCATTGTACATCACACCAGCAAAAAACTAACTTGCTGACATAACTGAAGCAGACTATGTGGTAAAGCACAGAAGGAAAGACATTGATTTACTTTTGCTGCTGAACTAGTGTGCACCTTGGCTAGTGAAGCACTAATGTTTTCTTTTTATTTATAAACCACAAAGATTCTGGTCAGGCATTAATAAACTCTTACACCCTGGTCATTCAGTCACACCTATCCCTTCAGGCTCTGATCACAATAACCCTACTCAAATAGCCAATACCTTTTACACTTTTTTCACAGAGACTATTCAATCTCTTGCTAATCAGCTATCCCCTGATACATCATCAGCAACCACCTCCATCACTAATGCACCCCCTTCTTTTCACTTTCAACCTGTTCCTACATGTCTTGTCTGTACCCTCTTACATAAGCTTAAACCTACCACCCTCTCTGCAGACCTATTACCTGCAGAATACTTGCAAAAAGCTGCAAAAGGCATAGCCTTCCCAGTTTCCATCATGATTAACAGAACTATTACAGAAGGAACTATCCCATCAATCTGGAAAATCTCTCACATTATCCCCTTGCATAAGGGAGGCAACTCCAATGATTTATCAAATTATAGACCTATAGCCATATTATCACCACTGGCTAAGATCATGGAGAAATGCATTCATAAACAGCTGTTAAACCACCTAATAGAAAACAATTTACTAGCCAACTGCCAACATGGTTTTAGACCATTTCATAGCACCACCTCTGCTCTTTTATTGTTTACAGATTGCATTAATAAGAATCGCAACAAAGACACGTTATCATCAGCCTTCTTTATTGATCTTTCAGAAGCCTTCAATATGGTTAACCACTTACTCATTAGTATACTTAAAAACCTGTCTCTAGACACTCTGGCTATTCAATGGTTCCAATCATACTTAGACAATAGGCAGCAGGCTGTCCTATGGGAGAACAACCTCTCCTCCCACCTCCCAATTGCCCTTGGAGTCCCTCAAGGCTCCATATTAGGCCCTCTCCTATTCTCTATTTTTATAAATGACCTATACTCTGTTATACCTCAAGCTACTTGTATCCAGTATGCAGACAACTCCATGCTAATATGCTCTGCCACCTCACCATCTGTCCTACAGTCTATAACCCAAAATGTGTTCAGCATAGTAGAAAAATGGCTTCTACATCGATGCCTCATTCTGAATCCCAAAAAATAAAACTGCTACTATTCACTCCCACATGTTGGGCCTCCCCACTTAATTTTACTGCCACATCAAGCAATGGCATTATTATATCTCCTGATTGTACTACTAAACTTCTTGGGGTTCTTATTGACAACAACCTTACCTTTGATTCCCACATTAATAGTATTATAAAAACAATCAACAAAAAACTAGGATCCATATACAGGATTAAATCCTTTCTGACCCCACTAGCCAGGACCACCATTGCCCGTACCCACTTAATCTCTACCCTTCTCTGTGCCTCACCTATATATACTAAACTATGTAAAAACAACCTCAACAAGCTAGCAATATCCTATAATAATATTGCCAGATTTGCTACTGGGTCTGCCTTCAGAACTCATCATTGCGATAATCTTAAACAGCTAGGATGGCTAGAATTGCCAAATCTAATACTATTTAACCAGTTAACAGTTGCCCACAAGATCCTGTACCAACCTACTAACACACCAATACTTACAAACCTTATTATCCCCTATAACAACCTCAAGACCCTACGCTCATCAAATGAACTACTTGTACAAATAGGTAAAGTTAACAATTTGGCTGGTGACGCTGTTCTCTGATACTGTGGGTAGAACCTGGAAATCCCTCCCCAGAGATCTAACCTCCCTTTCCTCGGTAACACTATATTAAAACAAACTGAAACCATACCTTAAATCACAGTGTATGCAAGGAAAAAAAGACTGGCTAGACACCGCTATGTAAAACTGTTTTAATACAAAAAGTTCCAACAATGTAAGCGCTTTCGGGTTCACCAACCCTTAAATCACAGTGGTTATGCCCTTGTTATAACCCAGACTAACTACCCCTAATTTCTCAAAGCATTTATTACTATTACTGTACAAACTACTTACTTTTCTGTTAACTACTAAGAGAGTGTATAACCTAGCTACTTTTTTTTTCAGTCAACTAAAATGAAAGTATTCTCTTATACTAAATTGTTAGCAAAATATTTGTATGGCTAACCATAGCTGAAATGTACCACAATTCTGTTTAAAGGAATGTAACAAAATATAATGTATAGGATGATTATCTGTACATTTAACTGTATTTGTAAATGTCTCATATTTATATGATAGTGTGTTTTTTTTTTTTTTGTTTGTTGGAGCTTTTCTCCCCGGGCCTCCATTGAAAATGGACATATATCCAGTTGGACTAGCCCGGTCAACAAATGTAAAATAAAATAAAATTAATAAATAAAAATTATTTCTCTTTTTCTGAAATTCTGTGTGGACAGGCACTGTAAGGATAACATTGGGGTGGGATCAGGGACTGTTGCTTTATTTAAAAAGCTTGTGCATGCAAATGGAAGCAGTCACATACATAAAGCAATGCACCTAGCAGTTTTAGATGTGGGAGAAAATCTGATTAGGTATTTTATAAAACTGGAATGTACTGGTAATATTGCTGCACTTTATTTTAATGCAGGTGTGGTGGAGCTATAAAGTTCTTTGCATAAGTCTCTACTCCTTGCTGATTAAATTACAAGTACTTTCACTTATTGTATTCCCTAAATAACTTGGACATTTAATAATATGGACTGTTTTCAAAAACGTGAATACAATTTCTGATTGAACAGAGTACTATTTGTCTGCATTGTAACTGCAGCATGTTATAGTTTACATATACACTTATTTGCCAGTATTTATATTATCATATGAGTTAACTGCATTGCCTTAAAAGGTATTGAATCCCAACTTGCAGGACTTATGAAGGCAATCAGGGGTGGGGATTCCCTGGATAGGGCTATGTATTCACTTGTTAAGGATTTATGTCCCAAAGTGACAGTGATGTCTTTCTTATGCTTGATGAGGTAAAAATGCTTGGATATTGTTGTACAAAGTACAAAAAGCATTCAGATGTGTCAGAAAACACTACCAACTTATGTATGAATTCAAACAAGCACTTCTATTAGTACTCAAACATCTTGCCTCTATGTGTTTAAAAGTTATATTGATAATTCAACTGAATATTGATGATTGAACTCAATGTTCTTGCTGTTCTCCAGCTAATGATAATGTTCTCCCTACTTTTTCATACACTTCAGGAAATACCTATGAAAATTCAGAAATGGAAATTATGTCACACAATGTAAGCAGAAATACAAGAATAAGATATTTAACAGTCATAGTGACCATAGCCCAGAAAAGTCAGCTATGGAAAATTAATTGAAAATAAGAGGTATTAGGGGAAATTACACACTTCTTATTAAGGAGATTAATATGGAAAGCAGTAAGACTTCTGATTTACATCCATGTGGTGTTACTGCTATTGACAATTCTGTGATTGAGAAAACTATAAGCCTTTAACAAAAGTTAGTAAAGAAAATGTCAAAGTATCCCATCTCACTGGGTGCAAATTGTATAATATGTTCAGAGCATTAAAGAGCATGCTAAGAAGAGAGTGGTCATTCATCTCGGTTATTATTCATGTGGTAGAGATTGGCGGGAATGCTATCCTTTTGTATCACATGATTCAGACTGGGGTAGACATTTATTCTGTATGTAAAACTAAACAAAATAGTGCCTTCCTTGAACCACAGTAATTATCAATTTTCAAAAGCTATATTATTCAACAACTGACCAAGGGAGTTTTATAAGAATAAGGAAATTAATTTAATTAAAACCTGGGATGAATTAACCCAATAGAGAAATCAATTTTGACAGGGACAGGCTTTGTCCAAGCTATGCAGGTGGTATAAATAATGCATCTTCAAATATGGAGAAACATTTTTAGACTGCAGTCTTCTCATATCAAAAGAAATGGACAAAACAATAGATCTGGCTGCTTTATAATAGTATATTGTGCAAATACTCATTGACTGAATAATAAGAATGAAAAACTTTCAGTCTTAGCAAGACAATCAGATTGTTTAATAATCATAATCTCTGAAGCTTGCTAATATGATGGTATATCTGTTTCTGGGTTTAAGAAATGTGAATATGATTTATTACTTCTGGTGCTACAATCAAATTTGTGCACAACTCACTTCTGGCAAGATCATTATTGGTAAATGATAAAATGGAAACATTAACAATAGAACTGCTGGGCTTTTTAGAAAGCAAAGCCTATATGTAATTAGTAGTGAAAGAAGTCCAAAAATTAATATTGAATAACAATGTCAGTATATTGAATTTATTACTGAGAAGCTGGATTTTGAAAATGTAATTATTTCTTTTAGGTGATTTTAATTTTCCTGACATTAACTGGATGTGATGCCCCACCACTGAACCTGTAATTAAGGAGCCTCAATCCTCACCACTGGCACCAGTGGGGGATATACATTGGGAGGATGACAAGTACATACACAGTATTTCTAGATTCAGCTCTCTGCATCAAGTGCAATTTCCCTTAACAGCACACAGAAATCACAGTCAGTCTGGGGCTGTTTTTTCCCTCTTTCTCCAGATCCCCAGTAAGACTCCCCACTGGCACAGCTATAGGGTTGAGATCTCAGCTGACTGACTAAGCCAAGATGCCCAGCACCCTCTCTGTCCAACCAGTGCTTCATGTCCCTGCCCAAGTAGCTGACATACACACTCTTTGAGGTTTGATTCAAACACACACACACACACACACACACACACACACACACACACACACACACACACACACACACACACACACACACACACACACATGCACACCTGAGAAAGGCTGGCACAGGTTTACTAGCTATGCCCCCTTCTGCCCAGACTATAAGGTAGCTATTACTGCCACTAGCCAACTACTTATCAACTTCTTTAAGGCCCTTAACCAAGGGTGTCCAATCTTACTGTGTAATGTTACTATTAATACAAATGGTAGTTTGACCAAGTGCAAGGCTTTTAGGAGTGGCCCACCATGTCACCAAATAAATATGCAAGCATTCTTAGAACTTAAATATCTCTAGACATATCAACCACAATGAAAAGTTTAAATATATTTAAATAATAAATAATAAAAGAACTAGAAGATACCCAGTACATAATTACAGTGATAGAGTTCAAAATCACAGGCAATATTTAAAACAATATTGCAGGACAGTCTCAAGTAAATAAAGAAAAACATCTAAACTGAGTGTTGTTATATTCTTGACTGTATCTAAGAGAATTATACTGTTCCCTAGACTTACTTACACATAGCAAGGCAGATGTGTGGTGAATGGATCTTGATATTGTCAGGTCCAAGACAGAATACAGAATGCTGACTCTCTCAGAGAGTTCTTACATTAATATCTCAGATATTACTGTTGGGATAGCTTGCAGAATGACCTAATTTCATGTCATCTGACTCTATCCCAGGTAAAACCCCACTGCTGAAAGCTAGCAGTATTTAGCATTCACCTGTGAAAATACATAGACAAGGGCTTTTGCTCAGATCTGTGCAGCTGTTGGAAGTCATAAAACAATAAAAAAACATCCACACCTCAAGCCTAGCAATTATTTCTCCTGCAAGACAACACAGTGAGTTCCCTAGAATAGACATCCTGTCTCTTGCTGTCATAAGGTAATTTAAGCAATTTTTCTGATGTTTTGCTGGAATGAAGTTAACCTCCACGTGTTTCAGTTTCCACTGTTAAAATATATACATTTAAACAGTTACACTAGTATATGTACATTTCTGTTATCTTCTAGCAGGGCACACTGTGGATCCATTTTTAAGTTCAGTACTTTATAAAATATCTTGTCAACACACATGTCTGTACAAACCTAGTTTGCTATATACATGACATACAGTTGTAATACATTTGTAACACAAGCATCTTACCTGAAGCATGTTGACATTCACAAATAACACATAATAATTTACAAAATTCCAGACAGCTGTGCTGACAGTATCTTCATTTGTCATACTTCTATATAAATCATGTTGATATTCACAAATGACATATAATTATTTACAAAATTCCAGCTAGCTGGGCTGGCAGCGTTTCCTTTCGTCACACTGACTATCATGGTTTTGTTGTATCCCTGATGAACAGGACTTTCATATCTAGTATTATCTATTAATTCCACACACTTGATTGATTTCTTAACAAAAATTAGTAAAATACTAGACTTGCTATGCTATACTCAATGATTGCAAGTAAAATTCATAATATCTGTTTCTTGACCCAGAGGGTGATTTAAGTCAGTCAGCTTTCCAATTTTTGATAAATATCTGTGAAAATAAGTAGAAAATTCTTGCAGCTAATTATGAGTGCTCAAAAATAAGTAATAATGTGCCAATCAAGGAGCCTTAAGATTTAGACAACTTGGACTGTGTTTATAAGTATGGATGTAATCAAACTATAAGTTGGTAATTGTTTAAAAACGCCTGTTTGACAGCTCCATCTGAATGTAAAAACATGACAGTTGATCTACATCAGGCACATCACTGGTAGAACAATACATTTACAAATTGGTCAGGAAAATGAAAAGAAAGTTATGGTTTATTAAAAAGAAGTAGAGCAAGTCTAGCAAAGCATTTAATAAAGCATGTAAAAATTTAAACCTGCCATTTAAGAAAGCAACGTCCAACTACAAGGAATCTCTGACTCACAATTCTGATGCAAATAACGTTTTTTACTTATTTTGATAGTGCCGAGGGTAGTAGAAATAGGTTAGGTCCAACTGCAGAAGGTGACAAGCTCCTTTATGACTGTAAAGGAATGGCAGTTGCATTTATTGGCTATTCTTCAAATTCAGTTTCCTCGGAGAATAAAGACCAAGTTGAACTGTTACTACCTAATAAACATGATTATAATTGCATAACACTTACTAAAAATGGTTCAAGCTTCACTGAGGATATCAACTGGGAAAAGCAGAGTTAACCCTGACTCCATACCTAGGTGTTCCCTTAACAGCTTAGCTGACTGCTTGAACCATTCTTTGACAATACTATTCAATATGTTGTTAGCTAATAGTTTTGTGATAAATATGTGGAAACTAGTCAATAGTTTGCCAGTTTACAAAGCTGTGGCACTCAATAGTATCATAATTTGTCTCCTGATAAGTTTGACAGCATTTTTAGGCAAGTGTTTTGAAAGATGTTTATTATCAGTCTTGAGCAAATAAAATATTACTGGTGCACTTCTCATCTTAATCAGCATTGCTTCATACAGATAAGATCTAAATTAACAAATCTGATTGAATTTTATGATCCTGATAGAGAAGTGATCATTGTATGTGTAGTATATTTGGCCCTATCAAAAGTATTTGATTGCATTCTTCACCAAATTATAATTCATTCAGTGATAAAGCTGAATAGTAACCTGTCCATTACTGGATGGATCAAATGCTGTATAGCATGTAGATTTTAATGTGTTAGAGTGCAAGGTTACAGTTCAAATTAGTCCAACAGTTTCGCTGTGCTCCTCAAGGATTCACTTTGGACCCCATACTGTTTATTTTTTATTTTTTTTATTTTCAATGCGACATGTGTGCCAAAAATCTTGGATAACACAATAGGCTGATGACATCAAAAAATGTTTAAAATAAATTAAACATATATTAATGTACTATGGTTCATTTAAACTTGACTTTTCTATAACAACTGGTAATTATGAACTGAATAAGCTCTATGATCAGAAAGAGTATAAGTACAAAACAATCAGACTCTATCCTTTAAGAAAAATGCTTACATAACTAAAGTAAAGGTACTGTGTATCCTAGGATTACTCCAGAAGAATATAATTGCACATTTACCAATGAGTCTTGTTAAATTGTTCTTAACTTGTATCAGACCAAGTGTACAATTTATTAGTCCGTATTCATATTAAACATGATCTTTCAGCTATTAAAGATGTGAAAAGTATATTCACAAAATGTATCAGTGGTTGCAAAGATTTTCTTACAAGAAACATTTGAAAAGACTTAATATATTTTCTATTAGTTATCAGGCTTTGGGACAATGTTTGTTTAGTCTATTAGGAACATTCTGATGATGAGTTAAGTGCGTTATTAAACTTGGATCTGCTTCAGTCGGTTAGGTTGCCTAGAGGCAGAGACTATGCATATAGAGCTGCTAATTACAGAAAAAAAATTGCAATAACAAGATATATTTCTCAATCTATTGCTTAACCACGAAACAAAATGCCATTGATGATGAAAGCAAAGTGATTCACTGGTCTCATTCAGTCATTAATTGGATGGATACTATTGTTTATTCTAGATTTTGGAACCTGCATTCTAAAGTATTTCTCAGATCTGTAGCCAGTAACTGCAAGTTATGAAAGTATTTTTATACCCTTTCAACTATACCATTTAAGTATTTTAATAGCAAGATTAGAATGCATCAGTTTTTTCACACATATTACATAAATGTGGCCAGAATACATTGCAATACTGAAAAAAATCATGGTCACTGTGCACACTCACCTTTCATACCAGGCATTATTTTCCTTGTAATGATTCCTCATTTATTTGTGAAACATATCCAAAATGGCCTTTAGAATTCTGGGATCCCACAGTATGGTGAGTAAGGTCAGCAGTCCCAGCATTACAAAGGAAGTCTTGATGAAGTTGGGGAATCCTCATCACAATATAGAAAAGCATGTGACACTCACAAGGATTAATTAAATCAGAGGATCTTAAAACAGTATTAATGAGGACAATGAGCCCTATTTTTGAATAACCAGTTTTCATTCTAAACATAAGTTCATAAAAAGCTCATGTGAATTGAAAATCAAATAATTTGCTTAAAGTGAATATCAAAGATTTTAGATGCCCTGTAATAGTGCATGCACATTTTTGCAAATAAATAATACATATAAATTGAGGGAACTGGAAACTGAGGACCTCTTTGGGGCACACATGCATTCCAATAAGTTTTTCTCCTATAGTCAGTTCAGTTCAAAACCAAACAACTGGTACCGGAGCCATTTCAGAATTTATTATGGAGTTTTATTAAGGTAAACCATGGAAATAAATACTAATGTTTAAGAATATCTAAGTGCATTGAATCAGTCCTCATCCAAACTGACTCTGGTAATCTGACTCCATAGCTCAAAGGAATGTAACCCTGACTGTAACGCAGTTAACAGATTTGATAAGCAAACCTGATCTCTGAGGAGTTAGCTCGAAATAAAAAGTGAGCAGTAGTTTGCCAGATTCCCTGCAAAATCATTACAGTGTCTTCTTCTGTCTTCCAGAAGAACAATGGATGAAATGAGTCAGACTATATGACATTCAACCAAGTGGAAAGGAGTTGCTCTTTTTTCACCAGATCCTGTACTAGCAGTTTGAGGCCTAGATGGAATTAATAAACACAAAGAGGTCATTCAAGCTGTCAGAACTATTACCAGGAAATGTATATGGCTCTCTTACTTTCATCTGTATGTTATATTACACTATCTATTCACCATTAGTTATACTGCATAGTTAAAGTAAACTATTATATAGCACTTTATTAATATATTAGATATAAAATTCTGTTTACTGACTTGCTAATTACATACAAAAAATAAAGGATTCAGCAATAAGATTTCAAAATAATTTGTTTGCTGAGTTGGAACTGATGGCAAAAGAAGATTGTGAGGTTACAACCATCCAGTTGGGAGTGTTGCGGTATTATATATTACAAGAGATGTTAATTCAAAGTCAACTGGTGAATGGAGGAGATATATCTTGGGGAGAAATAATGAATAAAATATAGAAGGAATATACAGAGGTAACCATGCAGATGTTACATCATAGAAGAAAACATATGTGGAGACAGAAGTAATTATGAGTAGAAAAACATAGATGATGTCCTCAAAACAAATTATGCAATGAGAATACTAAGTAAAAATAATATTGAATTAAATAGCTACGAGGTGTGGGATACTATAATTCTATCTTTATGTGTGAACCTACATGAGGTAAAAGCTTTTATTTTGATAAATGAAGAGACTTTTGTGACATTATTTTTGAGACTATTCTTAGAATGGAAAATGTTTTATGTGAATACGAAAAGAGAAAAAAAATGATAACCCATGGAACAATTATGTAGCAAAGGCTTTTTTCCAGGAAACAGCAGCAAAAAAAATCATGTACAATTTCAGACACAAATAGAAACAGAGACTTTTTAAAATATATTTAAAATGTTTGTAAAGAAGTGATGGACATTTCAAAAGTATAAAGCAATAGAGCTTTATAGACTGGGGGATGGGATTGCAATGTTGTTCTGAATATGGAAATGGAAAACAAAATGTGCACATTCCAAGTTGTATAAATGTTGACGATAGTAGAGGTATAGTAAAATATTGGGGACAACCAAAAACATTTTTTTTTTGAAAGGACATCTTGTAAATAATTACGATAAAAAGACATGATATATATATATATATATATATATATATATATATATATATATATCTATGGGAAAACAGGACATGATGCAAAAATGTGATCTAGAATGTTATAAATATAAACAAATTGGGCATTTATGGATGGACTATTAAAAAAGAGCAAACAATTCCAGCACGCCTGCCGAAGAATGTGAAATCCACTCCAATTATGTCAAACACCACGTACTTTAATGTGACCTAATAAAACTGTAAAAACAATAGTAGCCACAAAGCGCTTTTCATCCCACCAGTGGTGAGACTTCCTCAGGTAAAATCATTAATCAATGTTAAAACATTTAAACACACTCCACATTCTGGGCATAGCTCCAACAGCCAATAAAAGGACGCTACCCTTTACTCATGGTTCTATGGCTAGAAACCTGCTCAATGGGTTAACTCTATTTAAAACCCAAATATGTTCATACTTGTAAAAAATCATAAAAATAGTAATCATACATCCCTGTCTTCCCAATAAAGTCCATTGCACCACATATGCTTAAAAGGTCTGTAAAATTCCATGCCATTAAAATTTAAAAAAAATATATATATATATATATATATTTCATTATATTACAATATGTGTATATATTCTCATAGGCATACATATTTGTGTTCAATATCACTGTAAAATATCCATTTGTAAGACATTCTACTCTATTAAAAATTTATGTAATAACATTATTGTAACCATACATAGTCAATCTAGTTTTTAACAGTCCTAATGCATACAAATACAATAAAATACTTGTAAAATAAATACAAAATAAATTAATTAGATTATGCAACCATAAATTCTGAATGTCAGATTTACACTCCCTCCATATCCCCCTGGATCAAGTACAGTTAATGCCTCAGTATTACCCTTACATGTGTAAGCACACAATTATTGGTAGCCACACATAATCAATTGTAGCCTACCCTTGTTTTTACTCCCATTTATTACCTCAAAAGTTTTTTCTAATTTTAATATACATGTGATGGAATAAATTTTGTTTAACCCAGGGTAAATGCAAGCTTTAGTCTTGAGTTGCCAAATAAATTCTGACCTTTCCAAGTATAGAGATTTTGGGCTCCGTCTCCCATCTGGGATGACACTGTCTATTGCCTTAAATTTGAAAGTGTGGTAAACTTGCTCTTGTCTGTGTCTACTCAGGGCATTCTCTGAGTTCCCCTTCTTAATGTGGTACAGGTTTTCATAGACTCTGTCTCTAAACTTCCTGTCAGTCTTTCCTATGTAGAATGCAGGACATTGTTGGCTTTGGGCTACATAGACTACATCTTTGGACTGACAGTTTAGCTTATTTTTGACCTTGTATTCCCTGTCCCTGAGGGTAAAAGATGACCCCATTGTCATATATGAGCAATAATGGCATGTCACATTTGAACATGCCATTCCTATTCACATGTTTGGGTATTACATTTTTAAATTCCAAGATGCTTTTCAAATTTTGACCTCGTTTAAAGACTAATCTGGATGGGCCTTGAATTCTAGACCTCGTAGTTGGGTGGTTCCTGATCACATCCCAATTCTTATTGATAATGCCCATAATCTCATAGGCGTCTATACTAAAAGGTGCAATCAGACTACCCTGGCCAAAGTTGTTCATACCTGAATCAGTATTCAATTCTGTCACCGTGTTTACCAGTCCATTATTCCTATCTAGTATTGGTTTATAAAAAAACCTCTTAGTCTGGACTTCTTCCAATAGTTGATTCAGTAAATAGTTAGGATAACCTCCACTAGAAATCATTCCTTTTAGTTTTATACATTCAGTGACAAAGTCAACATCCTTTGTTACCATCCTTGCTGCCCTTACTAGTTGTCCCTTTACCACAGATCTCTTTTGGTGAAGGGGGTGGCAACTATTGAAATGTATGAATGTATTTGAATACATTTATTTTCTGTAAATAGTTGCTGAATAGCATCTGTTTGTATAGTCTATACTTACATTTACATCCAGATATGCTATATTGTCTCTCCCAAAGTTAAAGGTAAATGATAGGAAATGTGTGGTGTTATTGAAGTATGTTACTAATTCATCAGCTTGGGTTTCATCCCCTTCAATTAACATAAAAATATCATCCAAAAAGTGGGTGTAGAAATGGATCTGGTGGGGGGGGGTCTGTCCTGGTTTCTTAACATACTCTTCTTCCCAGTAGGCCATCAAGAGGTTTACTAGACTGGCTTCACAAAGGGAGCCCATTGCTACCCCTATTTTCTGGAGGTAGAATTTATCATTAAACATAATAGAATTGTATGATAAAATAATGTCTAATATTTCCTCAATGAGTGCAATTTCTTCCGCTGGTGCCCCTTTCTTCCATAATATACTACTGACCCATTCTACACCCTACTGGTGGGGGATTGATAAAGAGTGTGTATAATTGATGTGAGATGGCAAGAAAAAATATATATGCATATGCTATTTGTAAAAAAAAGGGAGAACCCGTTTCAACATTTTTGGACTATGTAGTACTAAAAAGGAATACCATAATAACGGGGGATGTTAATTTTGATTTAAGAGGCAAAAAGAAAAAGAAAGGAAATGATATAAGAAAAATAGTTGAATTTATGAAATGTGGTAAATTGGTTATATGGAATAGAATGTTTTGGCTGTATATAAGCGATATTCCTTTGTGAAAGATCCTGTACTAGCAGTTTGAGGCCTAGATGGAATTAATAAAGAATTGTGTAGTGGAATATTAAAATTTAGTTTGAAAAAAAAAAGACGAAAAAGAAGGTGTATAGAACTGGAGACCAATACCATTAAATAACACAGATTATAATTTTTATATGAAGATAATTCAACACAGATTTGAAAACATAATGAAAGAAAATGTATATGGTATCAAAGGAAAGGAAAGGGATGTCAAAAACTGTTAATGATAGAGAAATTGTGAATGATATTTTAACTAGAAAAGATGATGTAAAACTTATGGCAGATGATATTAATAAAGTGTTTGGTTTGATAGAGCATAAGACATTATGGGAATTAATAGTTGCATATAATTTTAGTGGTAAGATCAACAAATTTTTATATGACAGCATATAGCAATATAAAAAATTAAACCATGGACAAGACTGGAGTTCATTTACTTATATTTAGATATATCCAGTACCTTGGCTTACACCTACAAGGATAACTTACAAGCAAAACAAGAATCCATTTTATGCATCATTGCCCCCTGCTGATAGGTTAGAAAATTATATATACATATCAGCATATATAGCAATAATAAGAGAAGAATTCTGATAAATGATTGGTTAAGTAAAGAAATAAGGGTGAGTAATGGAAAAGACAAGGTTGTCCTATGAGTTATTTACTTTAGCTATGAATATGGTAGTAAGTAAGGTAAATTGTAAAATGGAAAATGCAAAGGAAAGCATGTAGTGCAAACAGGTGTAAATATTCCAGTTTTGATGTCGTATGTAGATGCTATTATTATTATTATTTTTATAATAACTAAAAATAGTTTATGGATGAAAGAAGCCATATTTTATGTGATAGATTGCATTGGGTATACATTTTGGTAAGGAAACAGTAAGTGGAGCAAAATGTGAAAATCTGTTAAAGGAAATGAAAGAATTTTGTTGACTATGGAGAACATATAGATTATCCTATAAGAAAAAAGCAAATTTAATAACTAGGGAAAATGGCATATTTATCAAGTGTGCACTGTACATGATTTCAAGAATGTATGAAAAACAATTATTAGAAATTGCGTTTATGTTTATATGGGGTTCTAGATTAAATCTAGTAAAGGAAGGAGTATTATATATGAATAAAGATTAGGAAGCACTGGGACTATTAAAACCAGTAGTATTTTCAGCTTCATTAAATTTGTATAAAGTGTCAAGATGGATATATGAAGAAAATGAGAAATTAATAATAAAACTGTTAAAATAGAAATATGAACATTTTTGGGAGATGAGAAAAAGAATGTATTAATGAAGAAATAGAAAATTATCAAGAAAAGGTAAAAATGTGGAAGATAAAGATTGATCAAATAGGTGAAGATTGTAAACATGATTTAAGAATATAATGGTGAAATATTATTGTGCTAACCCAAGACAAAATTTACCAGAAGAAAAGATTATGGCTATAAAATAATGAAACAAGTGGTGTATTAATAAAGTAGAATGTCAGGATTTTCTATCAAGCTTGGGAATACAGTAATCGTCAGTAGAAGCAAATATGATTTATAAACAGAAAATTGGTAGAATATGTTTGTATTGTAGTGAAGAAGAAGCTACAGAACAGTGTTTTTCTAAGATGTAAAAATACAGAAATTATGGGAAAAATTATGTCAAGAAAAAATTTTGGAGAATTAAAACATAGTAACATAAATATGGATATGACTGAATATGGATATTATAAGCATAGAAACAAAAAATAAAAAATAAGAATGGACAAAATGTTGTTTTATGTAATATGGGAAAACTGGAATGAGAGATTAAATGAAATTATGTTGAATGAAAAATTGATATTATCAGTGATAGTAGGAAAAATCAGATGCTGGTTATGGAAAAAGAACTGAGTCTATTTCAAAGAAAAATGTATGCAGATTAAAAATTAAATGCATGAGGAAGAAATTAAGTAAATGTCTGAGAAAATCTTTTAAATATGAAAGATGTATAGATCTGTGTAAAAATATACAAATGCAATTATGTAATGTAGATAAAGGACTCCTGCTCTTTTCAATAGGTGCCATGTTTTTTTGCATCCACCTGCGCTACTACCAACCCAGCCAGATGGGGCCTCAGTTTAACGTCATCCAAAGGAAGATACACTCAGGATTGCAGCAACTCCCCTATGCTGCACTGAAGATTCATTTATTAGTCTACCTGGTGCAGGAATAGAACCCATATCTTTCTGTACTAAAGCAGAGTGTGCTACTTGTTACACCACTGACACTTACGTGAAAATAGTTATCCTAAACAGATCAATCTCCTGTTTCAAACAATCAGAAAGTTGTGAGATAGCAGACACAAACTGAGTTACGCTGGTGTACATGTTTATACATGCTGATCCAGTGTCAATATTTGGAATCACATCATAGACATCTCTAGCAAAATATTTCAGCACAAAGATAAAAAGACAGTAAGCCTAAATGAAGTTGACTTTTTTAAAAAAGAAAATAATAACCTTTTTTTATTAAACAAGACCATTGAGTAATAATTATCACCCCAAATGTTGTGAAAACAGATTTGCCCACTCTTTTGAAATTTGACCCTCCTAAGGAAAATATACCACTCATGGGTAAATCCAGCTTTAATCTTAGTCAGGGAATATTTATCACTATACTAGCCATGGCAACATGTTTATTCAGTAAACATACTCTAGAAGCACAAAATCTTACATGTGTGACCAACTAAGTCTTGCGCTGTTCCATTGAAGTCTCTGCACACTCTCTTTTTGTCCACATGTCTATTTATTTAATTGTTTATTTAATATTTTAACTGTCCATTAACCAGGAAAGCCCAATGGAAAATGTGTGCCTTTTCAGGGTCAACCAGGATGCACTCTGGTTAAATAACTGCCCAGAATCACAATAGGCAAATGGAAAAAGAGCCAAACTGAGTTTATTGATCCTAATTGAAATCATTTTCCTTCCATAATTGTTTGAAATGTAACATGAACTGATTTTGAAAGAGACACGCACATAGGTGCATGTATTACTAAGATGGTAGATTCTTGTAGCTGAAGGTTGGTTACCATAGCTCAGAATGGTTAATATGATTCTGACTATTTCCAGGCTTTTTTCTATGAATCTATGAGAGCCTGTCAATAAACAAAATGGAAGATAATAAGTGGACAGCTTGATAGTGTAGTTTGTTAATGGTAGACTAGAGACAATACCACACAAGCTGCATAACAAGTGACTTTGCAGTTCTGACTATATCCAGCTGGACAAACAGCTAAGGCTGTTTTCTCTTTCTTATACTGCTGACTGTTTATTTTTCACCAGGCTAGTCCTACTAGGAAAAATACCACAATGTATAAAGTCACGGACCACAAAGTAGTTTCACCAAGATTTAATACAAACTTAGTGCTTCGGCACCAGGCCTTCAATGAGTACAAAATTTGTTCAATGCATCATACCTTATATACTCAATAAAATTAAACAATTAACTCATCATACAATTAATTACATTACATATTTCCAATTACACTCCTCATTTAACCCATAGTGTTCCACAGTGTTATATTTTAAAATAATAAGAGTTTCCTTCTTCATTAACTTATCTTTAATGTGTAAGCCTTCTCCCAATGACACCTTTATTTTTTCTAAAATACACCCTTCTAAACAATTTGGTTCAGCATTGTGTGAAGTCATAAAGCTTTGTCCTAAGGGACTATCCATTTTTTGATTTTTAATGTCCCGTATATGTTCCTGTAAATGGATCTGAAATGCTGTACCTGTTTCTCCTATATAATAAAGGTTACAACTACATCTTAGGGCATAAACTACTCCCTCTGTGTTACATGTATACAAGCCCCTAGATGTAAACATTATATCATTGATTTTTAAAAAAGTGTTTACTATATGTTCACAAACTGAGCACTTTTTACAAGCTATGGTTCCTATTCTATTTTTCATTGGATTAAAATCTATAGTGACCTCTGGTGGTACAAAACGATTATGTACCACCATATCTGCCAGATTTCTACTCCTTTTATAAGAAAACTTAACCTGTCTCTTTACCAAATATCTCAGATCTTTATCATTTGTTACTATTTTCCAATATTTTTTAACTTCCTTAACTATACTTTCTGCCAATATAATAAACGTGGTAACAAAATATACTTTTCTACTTCCTTCTTCATTTATCCTTTCAATATTTACATATTTCCTTCCTATTTAATTCTCCCTTATCACATTCCCCAAAACATTACCATCTCTTACTGTTATTCCATATCTATAGTCTGTTATTTTCTTCTTGGATTCTTCCACCACTTTCCTATCATACCCCCTTTCTATAAACATATTTTCTGTCATTAATAATTCATTTTCAAATACATCATCAGAACTGCATAATTTATTTAGCCTCAGAAATTCATTGTATGGCAATACAGCAATTAAATGGCCTAGGTGGCAACTAGTACCATATAAAAAAGTATTATTCTGGCCACATTTCTTATGGACTGTTGTCTCCAAACAATGAATATCTACATCCAAAAAAGGAACTTTCTGTCATAGGTTCATAGGTACATACTAGGCTATCTACCCAAGGGCATTTATAAGCCTAGCCAGAGTTTTGTGGCTTTCGCCACCCCTTTAGTTTGGAGGATACTATGCCCATTATGTTGCTGTGCCTCTGTCAAGCAGTGACACTGAGATAATCCCTGGAGAATATCTGCGATCTCCCATCCATTGGTCAAGATTTCTCTTGAACAAAGCCAGCGAGGTGCTCTGCCTCACATGTACCGGGATTTTGTTCCACAGCATAGGGAGTCTCTGGGTGATGAATCTGTCCCTCCAGCACGTCCTATTAATAACCGTGTCAAGGTTTAAGTCTCCTGCCCTTGTAGTTCTGAGGGATCTAGATTTTTTGAGGTGAAGCATGTTCATCAATTCTGGGATGGACATGGCCTTGTATGTCAGGCACAGGTCACTGTATGTCAGGCACAGGTCCCATTTGTCCCATTTGTATGCCATCAAATTTGAAGCCAAAATTATTATCTTGAAAGTCATCTACAAAAGACTGAACTTCTTCTATATTTCCATCACAACCTGACTTTTATAAAAATTGTGTGTGTGTGTGTGTGTGTGTGTGTGTGTGTGTGTGTGTGTGTGTGTGTGTGTGTGTGTCTGTGTGTGTGTGTGTGTGTGTGTGTGTGTATCTATATATATATATATATATATATATATATATATATATATATATATATATATATATATATTCTGCTTCAAATTTTGCCATTACAATGTTCGCATACATAGGGGCAGAAGCTGCCCCATTGCTGTTCCTTGCAGTTGGTGATAAATCTCTCCATTAAACAAAAAATAATTATTTTTCATCAAAAATCAGTAAGTTCTATTATAAAGTGGGTCAGTGGGGAGTCACCCAAAAAGTGCTTTAATGCCATCCTTATGTCTTATATTAGTGAACAAACTTTTAACATCTAGGCATAGCCAATACATATTATGATTCCAAACTTTCTTACTAATTTTATACAAAAAGTCTTGGCTATCCTTGATAAACAAAGGTGAAGCAAACACCTATGTTTTTAAATATTCATGCAACAAAATGCATATTTTTTAAAAAAAATATTTTTCAGCTGAGACTATTGGTCTTCCACTAAGGTTATTAAGTCCTTTATGTGTTTTAGGTAGGCAATAAAACTCTGCTATATGTATTTTCTATGCTAAACTTTTTCAGGACACCATTAATAAAATATCCCAAACGTAAAATTTTCTGAAGCAAAGCTTCATATTCTTTAATATCTTCTTTATATTGCTTCACATTGCGTTGTTCATACATTTTTTCGTCATTCAAATGAGCAAGGCACATTTTAACATATTGGACATGATTTAAAATCACTATTTGATTCCCCTTATCCGATCATTTTACTACCAACTTTCTATCTACACACAATGCTTTGAAGGCTATCCATTGTTCCTTAGTCAGGTTATAATGTACGTTCTGTTTTACTAATCTAAAATCCTCATATAATCTTTCTACTCAAAATTCAATGTCATAATAAAACTTTGTATGCTTACATTTGTAAAAGGGGGTATAAATAAAGATTTAACCCCTATTACCTCAGTATTTAAATTGCTGTAAGCATTAATTATATCATCACATAAATCATTCTCATCTGTGATACATGAGTAAAAAGATTCATCCAAACTTTCATTCAAATTTCGTAATTGATTCGTATTTTGCTTATTAAAATAATCAATCAGATGTAATTTTCTACTTAATTGAAACAATTCACTTTTTATTACATGTAACTTTGGCAAAGTCGTAGGTATAAATTTTAACCCTAAATTTAAAACAGAAATTGCCATTTCTGGCACATCAATACCTGACAAGTTCAATACTAACTCATGAACAACATTACTATCACTTCTTCTAATTCCATTTAGTCCTTTTGTTGTAATACTTGGTGTAATTACTGTTCTTTCCCTGGTATTGGTTTCCAGCATCTTTACGAAAATGATTGTTGAAACCTGCTGAATTCTGTGCTGCTGGCAGCGGTGGATACTCTTCAGTATCATCCCCCCCCCCCCGTAGTAGCATCCGTCACTTATGAAGTAGCAAAAGACACAGAAGCCAAAGCAGGTATTTTCTTATGACTTATAACCCCTCCACGTATTTGCGCAGACTTATTACTTTTGCATTTCCATAGAAACGCTGTCTCATTGTTATAATCTTTGATGTCTCTTGTAATTTTATTACTTTTTCTTTCTACCAATTCTTTTTCAAAAGACAATAGTTTCTTGTTAATTTCTCCCAATAACTCATCCATTCTAGCATTACTGAGATGTTCTTGCAAGTCAGTGCTTACCCGCTTAGCTTCCTCCTTCAATTTTTGTTGTTTAAGGAGGTTCCTTTCTACAAGTATTTTGACCCATTCCATTGCACAATGGTGAGGCGCTGCTAACCATCTTTGTTTAAACAAATCATCTTCTTTACTTGTTGGATCAAACGGTGTAGTAGGTGATTTAAATGCCCTTAATCCCTTCAGAGCTATATCAAGTTCCACATACCTCCTTAAACACAGAATATTCAGATAAGTGCTTGTTTCTCTCCACAGCAAACTATCCAGCTTCTCATACAGTTCACGAACTTCAGCAGACAAAGTACCTCCTCCATTAGAACCCACTGCTTGGAATGGATTATTAAAACGGCGATCACACTCACCTTCATATCGATCCCATACATTCTCCATTATACCAGCAGATGTGTTGGATGGAGTTTCTATGATCTTTGTAGTGGTAGTTTTGAAATATAATGCTCCATAGAACATTGGAGCATTGCAAACTTTCCCAGTATCTTCTCTCAAATTGTGGGGATATTGTTCTCAGGGTCTGTGGTCATAAATCCAAAAAAAAAACACAGCAGCAAAGCAGTAAAATAGGGTTCCAGAGTGTTATATTTTAAAATAAGAAGAGTTTCCTTCTTCATTAACTTATCTTTAAACCTCTTACCTCTTTAAACTCCCAAAGTATAGGTAACAAAATCCCTAACCTCCATGCCTGGCTTACACATAATAAATCTGAAACTTGGTTAAAACCCCATATAAAAGATTCTGAAATAACACCACCCAACTATTATATCATTAGAAAAGATAGAACCCACAAAAAAGGTGGAGGAGTAGCTATCCTATACTATTTATAGATCCTTGTGGGACTCCGAGTGTAATAGAGAGGAGAGAGGATAGTTCATTGTCCCACAAGACTGCTTGTTGTCTATTTCCTAGGTAGGATTTAAACCATTTGACTGTATGTGTATCTAATGAGAGAGATTTAAGTGTATCTAACAAAAGTTTGTGGTTCACCATGTCAAATGCTTTGGAGAGGTCAATAAAAAGGGCAGAGGACAGGAGATTGTTATTTCGATTTTTATTCATACTGTCAGAAAAGGATAAGTGATCTGTGATAGTGCTATGATGGGGTCTAAAGCCATGTTGGCAGTCTACTAGCAGGTGATTTTGGACGATGAATACATCTCTCCATACGTTTTGCTATAGGTGAAAGTAGGCCTATAGGGCGGAAGTTTGAGAGTTCATTTGAGTTTCCTCCCTTGTGGAGTGGGATAATATGTCAGACTTTCCAGATATTTGGGATGGAACATTCTGTAATGGTTCTGTTAATTAGGATGGAAATGGGGAAGGCAAGTACTCCAGCTGCTAATTTTAGGTATTCCGCCAGAAGGAGATCAGCTGATGGGGTGCAAGGCTTAAGTTTCGGAAGTAGGGTGTGTATGAGAGATGTTGGAATGGACTGTAGATGTAATAGGGTAGAAAATTAGTAGGCACAGGAGGGTTAGAGGAGTACACAGATGGTAAGGAATTGGCTAGAGATTGGACAGTTTCTGAAAACAATTTGTTAAAAGTGTCAGCAATTTAGATGGAAGAATGTTGAGACAAATTAGAGGGGGTAGGTGTTTTAGAGTGACCAGGATGAAGTAGTTTATTTATTCCTGACCAGAATTTTTGAGGGTTTTTATGTTGGGTTTGTTGGAATTGTAGGTAAAAGTTCTTTTGTCAAGGAATAAGGATTTCTTAGTGGCATTTCTAAGCTGTCTAAAGTTTAAGTGATCATTAGGATATTTTGTAGGCCTCCATTTGGTCCAGATCTTATTTTTAAGTCACATTTTTTGCCTTGTCTCTTTTGAAAGCCAGGGAGCTGGTTTGTTCCTAATTCTGATTGTGCAAGAGAGGCATGGTGTTCTAGGATTTGTAAGAATGTGTTATTAAAGTATGAGACAGCTTCCTCAAGTGGTAAGTATTTTAGGGGAGTCCAATTGCAAGCTCTAAGCTCTGCTTGAAAGTTAACTGGGTTAAAACTTTTTGTGCTTCAGGTGGTTCTGAAATTTACTTGATTGGATATAGAGGTTTTTTAGTCTAGTTATAAAGGTAAGAGAGTGGTCACTGATATCATCGGGAAGTATGCCAGTTTTATAAAATTGGGGGTTATTATTAACTAGAATCCAGTCCAGAGTGGTTTGTTTATTGCAAGGTTTGTGTGTTCTTGTAGGGTAGGTGATGGTTTGATAAAATCCATGAAGGTTTATGCGGGTAGTAGGATTATCAGATGTACAGCATATCCTCCTTATCAGTTACTCCCTATAACAAACCTATATTACTCCCTATAACAAACCTACTCCCCACGTCAGTAATGCAGAATTACTCCTAGCACTACTTCAAGTTAATAAACACAAACGTATAGCCTCCCTATACACCCCCCCCCCCCCGGTGAAAATATTTCTACACTGGAGGACATCCTCTCCTGGCTTTCTACTAGCATCTGCAATGAAACAATAATTTTGGGAGACATGAATATTAATTGGTCCTCCATTCAGTCTCCCACAAACCCACCTAACATCAACCTGTATAATTTCTCTCAGCTAATCAACTCCATAACCCGGACCTCAAAAAACCTCTCCAGTGGTAGTACTCTAGACTGGATTTTAGTCTCTCACCCCCATTATTTCTCTGACAGTGGCACCCTTCCTGATCCCCTAAGTGACAACTTACCCACATTTACACATCGACTTCCTTCACCCTTACATCTCACTCATAATTATATTACTACTCGCAACCAAAAAAAACTTCAACCCCATTACATTTTCTAACTGTCTAAAAGCAAGAAACTGGAACACTCTAAAAACTCTAGCCCTAGAAAATGCAGTTGCCCACTTCAACTCAACTTTCTTAAACCTCCTAGACCACCATGCTCCCATAAAGACAAAAAGAACAAAAATCAAACTGCCCCTTGGCCAGCCAAAGCACACTAGCCACCATGTGCCTCAGAGATAAAGCTTGGGCACATTACCAGAAACATAGGACTCCCCCCACCCATAATGAATACAAAACACTTGGAAACAAAGTAAAAAGCTCATCATCACTGATCGACAGAATTACTTCTCCATACTCCAAAGCAACAATAAAACAAACCCTCAAAAATTCTGGAAAGGAATCTCCACCCTCCTTAATCCCAGCAAAACAGACAACCCCAGCCCAGACCCCAATGCTCCTGACATAGATTTGGCTACACAATTTAACTCTTTTTTCATTGATTCTATTTCCAAACTAACCTCATCATGCTCTAACACCACCACATCCTCCACTTGACCCCCATCCTCCTCTGCCAACACTACACCCCCACCTCTGCTTCTCCTTTCATTTCTTCTCCATCACCACCACCCCCAAATACCTCCTCTTCCCACTCTCTACCTTTTTCATTAAAACCTATACCCACATCTACCATAAAAAACTCCTTCAGAAACTGAAGCCATGCTCTAATGCCCCCAATAACATTCTTTCATACTTTCTTAGCATAGCTGCCGAAGCCATTGCCTACCCCATCAGCATTCCAATCAACCGCTCTATCCAAGAAAGTTTAGTACCCCAAATTTGGAAAAAGGCTTTTATCATACCTTTGCATAAAGGTGGCAACAATAACAATATCACAAATTTCCGTCCCATCGCTATTCTATCTCCCATATCTAAACTCCTAGAAAAGTGTATCCATCTACAACTCCTACCTCATCTCTTAGACAATCACCTACTAACTCCCACGCAACATGGTTTTAGACCCAGTCACAGCACTATGAACGCTCTTCTTTTCTTCCTAGAAACTGTGAATAAAGCCCGGGACTCCGGCCACATTGTTTCTACCCTCCTACTTGACCTCTCTAAGGCCTTTGACACTATCACTCACAATCTACTTCTAACTAAACTCTCTAAGCTTAACCTATCACCTTCCTCTCCGAACTGGTTCACCAGCTACTTATCCAATAGATATCAAGCAGTAAAATGGAAAAAGGCCACCTCCTCATTCCTTAACACCCCAACTGGAGGTCCCCAGGGATCCATACTGGGTCCCCTCCTCTTCAATATATTTATAAACGATTTCCGCAACTCCATCCCGTTCACAAATATTATCCAATATGCAGATGATTTAACTATTATCTGTTCTGCCACCTCCATCCCTACACTCCTAAAGCTTACACAAGATGTGTTCTCAACCACCGAACAATGGACGAAAAAAAAAATCACCTAGCACTCAATGCCTCTAAAACCAAATTAATGGTATTTACTCCCTCTAAAGTCACCTCTTTCAATATAAGCACATTCTCTATCATTAGCCATAACAACACATCTCTCGAATTGGTATCAGAGGCCAAATTACTAGGAGTCCAAATTGACAATCAGCTTAAATTCAACTCCCACTTTCAACTAAATATCAAAAAAACCCACCAAAAACTTGGCATGCTCTACTGACAAAATCGTTATCTCATGCCTTCCACTAAATTCACTCTCTCTACCACATTTCTCATCCCCTCCCTCCTTTATGGAGCCCCACTCCTAACTAACCTACAATCTGTCCTTAAAACACAACTCTCCTCTTGCTATAACACCATAAGGCTACCAGCCATACGTCCTCTGCCCACCACTGTACATCTCTCCACAAACTAAAATGGCTAGAACTATCCAATCATCTCACCTGCACTCAACTTACTCTTGTACACATGCTCATTTTCAAATCCTCCCTCTGTCCCTCCCTTTCCTCTGCCTTTAAAATGCACCTCCCTGATAGAATACTAAGATCTAACAACCAAAACCTAATAGAATTATATAAACCAAATCGTTCCCCAGGTAAAAAAATCTCCTATCCTATGGTCTAGCATGTCTCTGAAACTCCCTACCACCATCCATTCGTACCACCTCAAACTGCTTTTCATTCAACAAATCTCTTCACTCACATCTAATATCGCAGTGAGAATGCTCCTACTCCCACCCCACATAATCTTCTCCCCTCTTTACACTGGCAATTTCCTTTTTACTTACTCTCCTAATTCATACATCCTTTTCTTGCATGCACTAAGCTGTTTACAAAGAATGTATTATAATGCACCTCAGTGCAACCTTCCTTAAGATGTAATGGCTTCTTAGTATTTATATTGTAATTTTTTTTTTCACTAGTCTGTAGTATCTGTAATGTTTTTCACTAGTCTGTAGTATCTGTAATCTTTTTCACTAGTCTGTAGTATTTGTAATGATTGTAACCTAAAACCTTACTGTAGCCTTGCTTGTTTTTGGAGCTTTTCTCCCCAGGACTCCATTGAAACTGGTTTCATCTTGGCCTAATGTACTATCCTGGTAAACCAACTGCAAATAAATAAATAAAATAAAAATAAAAATGTTTTTCTATTTTACTGCTTTGCTGCTCTGTTTTTTTTAGTCCTACTAGGAGACTCAAGGTGGTATTCATACTTACTAGGTGAAATTTGGTCAGGCCACTGAGAAAGTTCTCTTACTCTTTTTGATAAGTGCCTTTGGATCTTTTATATCTACCCGAGCTACCTCCAATTCAAGGAAACCAAGGCCTTGGTTTAATATTTCATCCCCAACATGATGAGTGGCTATTATGGGAGATTTTTGTGGAAGGTTGTTTGGCTAACTAGAGCCACAAAAAAAGCCCCAGGACACTAACTTACAGATAATAGAGGAGAAAGGGCTAGAATCTTAAATATGAGCTCAATTTATGTGGACATATAACAAAGCAGATAAGACATTTAAACCTAATTTTAATTCCCAACAGTTATCAGAGTATGTTGAGGTAACAGATAGCTGATACAGAAGTCTAATAAAGGGCTACTTCGGATCACCGCCCTATAATTCCACCTACGTACACCCCAAATTTGGAACACTCCATAGTGTGGCAATGTCATGAGAATAAACTGGTTCAAACACATAGAGATGTAAATCCAAAAATCAGCACACAGAGCTGGAACCAGAACTGATATGTCAGCAAACAATCTTTATCTAATGCACGGTTAGCGCTTTCATCTGGTATAACTCACCAGACTTCATCAGACAATGTAAAGAATCACAACCCTTCTTAAAATACTCTTCCCAATTAATACATCTATCAATAAAGTAGCAAACTCAGTTAAGTATTTCATTACATCACAGATAAAACTTTTTAAAGCAATACTTTCCATTTTTACTTTAATGTATTTCATTATCTAACCTTAAACATAAACAATAGTAACATTTTATCAATTACTAAAGTGTTACTGCCATAATTATAAAAATATATATTAAAATAATTTATAAATACATACATAGGTATATGAACATGTAAATATATATAAATTTATAAATACATATATAAAATAAGCATTGAAATGTAAAATTTATATATAATTCAATAACTTTTGTTTCTAAAATTCAATGAACTTTACACCTTGGACAATATTGTAAATAGTCATACAATCTAAATAACACTTATACAACAACCTGTTACTTATTACCTTGTGTTTAAAAATATTAAATAAATTTGAAAAAAAAATATTAAATAATATATATTAAATAAACTTTAAAATCTGATGAATTCATGGACTCTATCTGTCAAAGTTTTTTAACTTCAACCTACTTGTTATAGATATAGTGTCGTTTAACCCTGGTGGTAAATGAGCATTTAAATATAATTGCCACCAGGTCTCTCTGTCCTCTAAAAAAAGTTTCCAAGGACCACCCCTTGTTTTACTCTTTACCTGTTGTAGTACCACAAATTTAAAACTGTGGTTAGGGTTTTCCTTAACATGTTTATATAGTGCATTGTTTTCTTCCTTTTGTTTTATCTCATATATATGTTCGTATATTCTTTGACTTAATTTTCCCTGTGTTTTACCTATATAAAATGCACTACATAGGCTGCAGATGCTAGCATAAACTACTGCATGTGTATAACAGCTGTATTTCCCCTTATCATCTATCACTTTCCCTCCTATTTTTACAGTTGAAGTTTCCATAACATGCATACATTGTTGGCAAAACCCACAGGGAGACATATATCCTTCTTGTCCACTTTTTATAGGCCTTTCCAATAAACTTTTCAAGTTGTTACCTTTTCTAAAGACAATATCAGGGCATGTACCAAATGTATCAAACATAGTTTTTTCTTGCATAAGAATTGCCCAATTTTTCTTCATTACATCTTGTATAATATGACTATCTTTAGAATATGTACAAACAAAAGGACAAAAACCTCTTTTACTAATATTATTATGGGAATCTTCTGCTTCATCTAGGGCCCCTATAATTTCTCCAGTTTCCCCTCCGAAAACAGAAGTGTTATTTATTACTGTTGTTGAAGCAAAGGTTGTTTGTACAATATTTCTTTGTTCAATTCCATTTAAAATAGGTTTATATATACCTGTTTTCCTTTTATTAATTACCTCTTGCTGGATGTTATACACTAAACATGCTGGGTACCCTCTATCTAAAAACATTTTACCCATAAGGTCACATTCCCTCAAAAAATCTTCAAAAAATGTGTTCATGCGAGCAGCCCGGACTAATTGTCCTTTTACTATGCCACGTTTTACATTTTCTGGGTGACTACTAGAGAACTGTAACATAGTGTTTGAATATGTGGGTTTTCTAAATATAGTAGATTTAATATACCCATCCCCACTTCTGGTAATCAATATATTTAAATAGGAAATTTCATATATATCACTATTAGCCCTGAACTTAAGAAAACTGGTACTTTCATTTAAATATGTAATAAAATTTATAATTTCATCCTTTGGTCCAGTCCATGCCACAAATAAATCATCTAAATATTGCAGGTACAACTTGATATGAGCAAAAAAAGAAGACTTAAAAAAAATTGCTTTTCCCAATAGGCCATCACTACATTAGCAAATAACGATCCACAAGGGGACCCCATTGCTACACCTTCCATTTGCTTGAAGTGGTGCCCATCAAAATAGTTGTTCTTTAAAACAATTTCCATCAATTGAGTGTAGGTGTTATTAATACTTTGTTCTAAGCCAAATTCCTCAAATAAGTAGTCAGAAAACCATGTGAGTCCTATATTATGTGGAATACAACTATAGAGATCCCTGACATCTATTGTTATAAATGTGCCGTGTTTTTCAAAAGGCATTAGGTTGTTACATTTTTCTAAAAAATGCCAGGAATCCCTACACAAATGAAGAATGTTCTGGACTTTGTCTTTTAATTTTTTGTCTATCAGACTTGCTATATATGCTGTCTTCGGCCACCCTGAATCAACAATAGGGCAAAAAGGTGGGTCAATAAGCTGTTTATGAATTTTGGGAACTCTGAATATGACTGGGATTTCAGCAGTCTCATTCAACATATAAATGTATTCATCAATACTGATTTGATCCTGAGTAATCATATCCAGGAGTTCCCAATCAGTTCTAGAAAAAGCTCTATTCATCTCATTAATAGATGTTTTACTGTAAACACTACTACACAACATGTCAAGCGTTTTTGTATGTAGTCATCTTTGTAACAAACAACCATGCCCCCACCTTTATCAGGTCGCATATATCTTAAATCAGTTCTGTTCCTAATTTCGTACAACAATTCTAGTTCAGAAACATTCAAATTATTTTCCACATTGTTTTTACCTACATAAAAACGGTAATCCATTTCACAAGCAGATTCATACTTTTTTAATAAAAAATGAATTTCCGGGTTGTAAATACTCGGTGTTCTACATAAATTGTCCTGTCTACTAAAATTATTATGGTCATTCCTATGTATATATTTTAAATTTAAATTTCTCATGTACATTTTTAAATCCCCTATTAATTCCCCCAAATCACTGTTTTTACTAGGAAAAAAATTGTAGCCTTTACTAAACAGTTCAGCATGTGATGCTACAAAAACTGTATTAGTATAATTATAAATTTTAAAGTCATTAGAATAATTGGAAACAATTATTGGTTTCCTGTTTTTAAAAGTCACCCCTGTTGATTCCTTGTCAAAAATTGGCCCCCATTCCTCTGGTTCTGCTGGTTCCAGGTTGCGGTTTGCGGATATGGATTCCAGTTGCCTCTCTGATTTGTCAGTCATTCAGACCTCCTTGGGCCTATTTCAACTAAAGGGGCATCCGCTCTATCAGTGCAATCGCTCAGAGCTCCCGAAGTTTCCACGTTAGTTGTAGTAATATTATTCCTAATAATAGGTGGTGTAGGGTATGCCCTATCTGCTGCATAAGCCTTTTTATCTCTTTCAAGCTTCCTAGCTAAATCAAACATATAGAGAACAGAAATTTAACTTAGCAGTGGTAGGATGGTTGCAAAGAAACCTTAAATGCTGAATTAATGACTGTGGAAGAGAAGAAATTTAAAAAGAAAGACATAAAATGATTGAACTTCCAAGCTGCAAAATATTGACATGGAAAGACCTGATAGTGTATTACCCTTTTTTCAAGAGTGGGAAGCTAGATTGAGGACAAAGATATGACTCCTTTCTGCAGTATAAGCTGATGAGGAGTTTCTGAGGAATGGATATATCTGATTGCTTCATGGCAAAAATAACCCCAAATTTATCTCTTGATTGTTTAAGGAACATTGTGACAGGAGTAGATATGAGCATAAAGTGTTAACAGCTCGTAAGGATCTAATAACAAAACAAGATCAGAATTTGACAGAGGTTTTGTGCTTTTTATGAGGAGTGATATTCAAGCAAGATAAACTGTGAGTCATCGTTTTAAGATTCTTACAGTCAACTTCAAAAAATAGCCAATTAAATGACTTTCTAACTAGGTGATGAAATATCTTCTGTTAAGATTATAAAAAAAATTAAAATTCTGAAACCCAACAAGGCTGAAGGACTGGATAGATATCTTAATGAATGTTATAAATGGGGAGGGGGGGGGGTCAGAAGTTGCAGATCAGTTACACTGTCTTTTTAACTGAACATCTGATGGAGTTAGGATTGACGTAATGGTTAAGGTGTTTGCCTTACAAATACAAAGTTTGGTGTTTGATTCTCAGTGGAAAAATTGTCTAGGCTTAAGTGGTCCAGAAGGTCAGTTAGCCTACTGATTTATATCTACATAACAGTTGTTGCAAAGACAAAAGGGGAACATTTAGAATTAAGCATCTGTAAGCCTGTATCTTTATCAATTTAGATGCCACTATTTTTGCAAATACTATGTGACTAGATAGACTAATACTTGCAATTCTTAAACTTGGACAGACTGACTGCATCACAAATAGGCAGACAGCAGGCAATTGGTTGTGCCTTTTTATTTCTTGGAGGTTTTTAAGAATAAAGACCGAAAGGCTAAGCTTATCTTTTTTTTTACATATTAAGCCTCTTCCTTGGTTGAGTGTCCTTATCTGTTTACAGTACTCTAGCAGGTTTACTGTCATATAACCGGATCGCACAACAGCGAATCATGGGTTATGTAGAGGCAAAACCTCGAAACTGACAAAACCAAACAATAATAAAATCAAAGTGTGGTGACTGTCAATGTCGACTCTGACATTTTCGAACAGTCACCACACTTCTGGGAACACCATTACTGTGTGTTGCACAGTTAATAACATGTTAGCAAGGGGGTAAGCCCCCCTGCACCCCCCACATCCCCTGCTACTAAATATACTAACTCCAGGATCGCACTATAGTGAGGGAAAGGGTACATTTCCCAATCCCCACTATAGTGCGAGCTGCATTGAAATGTCGGAACTGACAACAGCAAATGCTGTATTGCATTCGCTGTTGCCAGTTCCAACATTTACTTTGTCAATTTAATGATTCAGTGACAGCAAAATTCGACATTTTGTCAATCGCATGAACTGTGATCAACAATATGATAGTAAACCACTGTAGCATGCATGTTTGGGCCGTAAATTTCAACAATGGGAAAGAGCACTGTACCATAATCTGACCTGAAGGATATTACTGAAGGGAGTCTGCCAAATGAGGGAAGGATAGGTTGGGAAACGGGAAACTGGCGTTCACATTTACCAAGCTGGTTTACCTTAGTTAAGGAAGAGCTCACAAACACAATCTATAACATGTGCAGAGAGATGGAAGAAAGGGAATGGGAAAGGCTCGATCAGAATGTACGCAGCTGATGAGATGGAAGAAAGGGAATGGGAAAGGCTCGATCAGAATGTACGCAGCTGATTGTGAAGAAAGGGAATGGGAAAGGCTCGATCAGAATGTACGCAGCTGATGAGATGGAAGAAAGGGAATGGGAAAGGCTCGATCAGAATGTACGCAGCTGATTGTGAAGAAAGGGAATGGGAAAGGCTCGATCAGAATGTACGCAGCTGATGAGATGGAAGAAAGGGAATGGGAAAGGCTCGATCAGAATGTACGCAGCTGATTGTGAAGAAAGGGAATGGGAAAGAATTGATTAGAATGGATGCAGTTGATTGTGCTTTAGCTGGAGAATGGATTGATGAACTGGTGATGCCTATATTTTTAATTATTCAAGATTTTGGTCAGGCGTACGGTTAGGGAAATTTGGTGGGGGGGGTGGCGAGGGTTTTAAGGTTGGTGGTGAGGGATGGTAGATGGTGGGGTAGTGAATTGATAGGAAAAAAGTATAGTAGTTTGGTCATATTATGGTGCTAATGAGGATAAGGTCAGAGGCTTAAGGGGTTATATATGGGTATGTTAAGAAGAATGTCAAAGGAGAAAGACATGACACTAAGGGATGAATTTAATGTGATGTTAGACATAAAAGGGATGTATTTTATGCAGGAATGGAGTTTCATAGGAGAGACAGAGGGAAGTGAAGAAGGGAATGGGGGATCTGAGTTGGTAGGTATTTGATATAAAAGTGGGGATGAGAAGGTAATACACATTCTTGAAGAGTGAAAATGAACTGAGTAGATTGGCTTTGTTACTGGTGAGTGTACTACAGGCAGAAGTATTTGATCACATGGATATTTTGAAGAGTATTTCTGGTCAATTATGATGATACTGTCTTGATATGCAGGGAGTTTAGAAAACAGAGGTTGGAGGCAGAATGTGGGGCAACAGAAGAGGGCAAATAGTTCTATTGCAAAAGGTATTGTGTTAAGAGTTGTTGTGCTCTAGAGTTATTATCAAAACGCAGTTGCTTAACAGAATCTTTCTAAGCACACACATATTGTCCAGTTACGCCCTTATTTTCTCTGTATCACTCTGCAGTTGCACCTCTTCTTGTTCTGTGAGATCTCCCTTATTCTGCAATACTTTAAACGTTGTTAACTCCTGTAAATAATTCTGGTAACCTCTTAGCCATAATCCCTTTTTCTTTTCTTTCTACCCTATTTTGAAACTCCACTTTCATTTTATCCCACTCACTAGCTATAACTTTGGAATACATTTCTATCTTCCCTACTAGTTCCCACTATGAATTCTCTAAATTCCTCTCTGTTTAACAAGTAGGTGGGGAAGTGCCAGTGTCTCATTTTTACTTCATTACTGTAGGTCAGAATGTAAGTGAAGTGTATCTTTGAGAAGCATGTTAAGGCTGTACGTGCACATATAAATTCCAGACACGTGCACTCCCTAGTGCCATTTTGTAAGAGCAGCCAGAGTAAGAGCATGCATGATCGCAGTTGTTAGTTTGTATATAAGTTAGTTAAGTTAAAGTCAGTAAACTTCTATAGTGACATGTTTGTATAAAATAAAGCTGCTTGAACAGAACCCACAAAGACTCTTCTATTGTGTCCAACGTAGGAGAGCGACATGGTGTCAGAACCGGGATCAAAGAGAATAAGATCCAGAGGCATGAGGTGCAGAGATGACAGTGAAGGTAAAACTGAGAGAAACGAGCAGAAAAAGAGCCAGAAAACAATCAATGGTAATGAGAAGCACAAACTGTTTATTTGATAGAAGAGACAAAATGGGGCATTACAAGGACACAAACTGCATTACTGGGCAAGTGGAAGGCTCAAAAGGTTTGTTGGCTAAAATAAATGCTTAAAATAAAGCTATCTGATGAAATGATTAAGAATAAAGCTAAACAAGCATGTTTAAAGCAAAATGAGTGTGTTTAAAGCACAACAGGGCATGTTTAGAGTAAAACAAGCACAAGAAAAGTACATCGAGCATGAAAAGAGCTTAAACGAGCAAAACAAATATAATAATCTCTCAACCCAAGACTGGCACAGTCAGTCAGGAGGAAAAGGTAACCACCCACACCACAAATCCAGTCTCACACAGACCTATTGCATCTGCATACCCAACACATAAACACACAAAAACATACTTGGAGGCTCTAAATAAAAATCTGCTTAAACAGCAAAGACCTCCTAAGCAGATATCCAAGCAACAGCCACCCCTCAACAATACCCACGAATCACATATCTCACAAAATCAGTGTGCCTCTCAGTCACAGCCCTTAGGGCCAAACAACACACCAAATACACTTGTTATAGGGGACTCTATTGTCCAGCACACTGACGTCCCGCTCACCAGACTGAACAAGGAGAAGGTCATTGTAAGCTGCCTGTCGGGTGCCAGGATCCGCCACATAATGCAAGCACTCAGGTCACTCCAAAGCAAGTACAAGTATGACTCCGTCATTGTCCATGCTGGTGTGAATGACCTGAGATGTACCTCCCTGGACTACATGAAAAGAGACATAGAGGAGCTCTCTGACCATGTAGCCCAGGCTGGTATGACCCTGACCTTGAGTAGCATCTTGCCCTCACCAAGAATGATGCCACAGTATAAAGACAAAATGATCAGTTTCAACAATTGGCTAAAGTATTGGTGTCATTCAAAGGGGATCCAGTGTCTGTCAGCCTGGGATGACATGCTCAACAAGCTATGTTGCTTCACTAGGGACGGCTTGCACCTGTCACCCTTAGGCTTTCGTATACTGGCCAAGGCTCTTGCCACCCCCATAGTGCCTTTCTTAGGCAAGGCTCAAAGGACAAACCCACCTCCATAGACAACCCAAGGATAAAAAAACTAAAGGTAATGCTACTCAATGCCAGAAGTCTAAACCTCAAGATGCATGCACTCGAGGCTCTCCTCAGTATGGAGAAAATCGATATCTGTGCAGTAACAGAAACCTGGTTCAAGGCTCCTGAGAGCACCCCAGCACTACCAGGTTATAACTCATACCATGCGTTTCGGCCCCAAAACTTGGACCAAAGCACAAAAGGAGGGGGAGTATCTATATTCATCAAAGATACCTACACCTCCACGTTAGTGGCACTGCACGATGCATCAGAAACCATCCATGTGCAACTAACAGCGGGCAAAACTGCCTTTCAGTTTGTAGCCTGCTACAGAACACCCTCCCTATTACAGGAACCCCACTTGGCATTCCTGAGAACACTGGAGAATATGAAGGTCTCTCCAAACACTATGTTATTGGGTGACTTCCACTACCCAAACATTGACTGGGAAAACTACTCAAGCCCAAACACCCTCGCCCAATGGTTCCTTGAATTTATAAACTCTAATGCAATGGAACAACTGGTCACCACTCCCACAAGAGGGAACAACATATTGGACCTGGTCATCACCAACATGGGGACTCTATGTTCCACACCAGAGGTAAACCCCTCATTGGTAAGGTCAGACCATAAACAAATTTCCCTGGACATCCATATCTCATCCCCACCCCCAGCCAAGGAAATAACTGTAAAGAATTTCTCAAAAGCCGACTTTGCACTTCTCAAGACTGAGGTGGAATCCTTCAAAGCCCCTGGGCTACAGGATAATACAGCCCAATCCGCAGAATCCTTTACAAATGTATTCTATGAGCACCTGCAGGAATGCATGGATCGTGCTATCCCAAATAAAACCAAGACTCACTCCTCCAAAAACAGGAGACCGGTCTGGTGGACCCCAGCCATAAATAAGCTATACAACAGAAGGAGGAAGCTACTACATGACAGAGCAAAATCCCAAAAAGGGAAGGCATCTCTGATCAGTATTAGCAAGAAACTTTGATCCCTCATAAAATCATCAAAGGCCAGTTTCGAAAGAAAAATTGCCCTAGACACTAAAGATAATCAAAGGCCTTCTTTAGTTATGTCAGGAACATGGGCGGAAACTCCCAGATATGCTCTGAATTGTTGCATAACGGTACAAAATATACCGAACCTACAGACATAGCCAACATCCTGGCAGACAGATTCAGTGCAAACTTCTCTCCCCCCTTCCCCCCCAAAGAAGCAAATGCCTATCCCAACTGAGTAACCTCCCTGACATCACAGATGCACAGCTGAAAGCTGCCCTCTCCAAAGCAAAAAACACAGCATCTATGGGACCGGACGGTGTCCCAGGCTGTAACTTACATGAGCTCCAAGAAGAACTGAACCCTCACATTAAGTCACTGTTCAAACTTAGCCTTACTACAGGATATGTACCCAAAGAATGGCGTACAGCTACAGTGGTCCCACTCCACAAAGGTGATGCCACAATGGACCCCAGAAACTATCGCCCCATAAGCCTGACTAGTCTGGTCTGCAAAGCTATGGAGCATATTATCATGGAACTCATAAACAAAGACATTGGGAGCCTCCAGACACTGGACCCTACCCAATTCGACTTTGTTAAGGGCAGATCTTGCCTCTTAAACCTAGTTGATTTCTTTGAAACAGTTACAAAAGCCATAGATGAGGGCAAGGTAGTCCACACAGCCTACCTGGACCTCGCGAAAGCCTTCGACACAATACCCCACTCAGGCATCATAAATAAGCTTACCAGCTTAAATATTAACCCCTATATCACAAAATGGGTTGCAAACTGGCTCAGAGATAGAACCCACATGGTCAGAATCGCAGGTGCCATGTCCGAATCCAAGCCAGTTACAAGTGGCATCCCACAGGGCTCAGTTCTGGGACCTCTCTTGTTCGGTATATACTTCTCTGAGGTTCAGGCTAACATGGGGGGATTATGGCTGACAAAGTTCGCAGATGACTGTAAACTGGGGGCCATAATCGAATCTCCAGCTGACACAAGCATCCTTCAAAATGGATGCTTGGTGCCAGAGCCACGGCCTCAAGCTAAATGCTACAAAGTGCATAGTCATCCCCTTTGGGAAAAACAAGGTGCCCACAAATTACCACATAGGTGGTAATCCATTAAGTATGGAAGAAGTAATTAGAGATTTGGGGACCAACGTAGATAGTAATCTCTCCTTTGATAATCACGTTGCCAAAGTGGTTAGAAAGACCTTCTATATAGCCCACCTTATCACGAAAGGGTTCGCATCTAGATCAAGAGAGGTCATTGTGCCCCTCTACTCATCACTCATCAGGCCCATAATTGAATACAATGCCCCTTTTGGGATGTACCTTACCCGACACCTGCAGCAACTGGAGAGACCCCAAAAGTACCTCACCAAGAGGATCATGGGCTACAAACAGATGTCCTATGCAGCTCGACTAAAGAAGCTCCAGCTCTACTCAGTTGCGTACCGCCTACTCAGAGGCAATTTATGCCTTTCGTACAAAGCCATGTCAAACCCAGAATTAATGGACATGCTCCACCTCAAAAAATCCAAGTCCTTTAGAGCTACATGCTCCAGGGACCTAAACCTCAGCACAAAAATAAATAGGACATGCTGGAGGGACAGATTCATTTCCCAGAGGCTCCCCTCACTTTAGAATAAAATCCCAATTCATGTTAGACATAGCCCCTCGCTGACCCTCTTCAAGCGAAATCTGGACGCGTGGATGGGAAATCGCAAATTCACCCCTGGGATCTCTTCTGTGTCCCTGCTAGACAGAGGCACAGTAAACTAATCTTAAAAGGGTACCTTCTGTGACCTACTTTACAGAGGCACAGTAGGCTAATCTAATAGGGAGGTGGAAGCCAAATACACTCTGGCTAGGCTTATAAATGCCCTAGGGCAGATAGCCTAGCATCTACCTATGAACCTATAAGGGCGAGGGCATATTAAGCAAAAATAAAGCATAGCGACTGCATGTGTTTTGGGAAATTGCTATGTTTTGGCATAACTACGACTTCGTATTGTATCAAAGGCATAACTAAAGTTATTCAAAGTATCACAAAGTGTATAAAAGTGCTTACAGTGTGTGGTTATTACGGTGCATGTATTTTGAAGAGTTTATTGTGTGCAAAGTGCATCTATTCTGTGAAATACAGTCAAAGTATATATAGCCATTTCAAAAAGTTTTTTGTGCTGGGTGTGTCTATTCGCAAAGTGCCGTCATAACAGAGTGTTTCTTGCACTGTAAAGAGTTGCCTAGCAAGGTACCATCATTTTGAAAACATTTCAGTGTGCTGTGTGCAGTTATTCGCAAAGTGTAATTACTTTGAAATGTTATTGAGTTTTGGGCAAGAGAGGTCCAATTTATGTTTCTTACACTGATACGAGGTGATTTATTGCAAAACGATATTACAGGAGTATTACAGTACCTGAGAGTTTATTTCACTCGCATCGTAAAGTTGTTTGAGATGTTTCTTAAAATGATGATAAATGACTTTAGCAATGCAAAACGATATTACAAGAGTTGTGCAAATTGCCCGAGTGGTTTATTTCACAAAGTCCAATTATTTAAAGTTACTATGAGTTCATTCATTAGCATAATTTTGAAAAGCTCAGAAAGTATAAATTCAGAAGCACAAAGGCATTGGACAAAATTACAAATACTGGAATAGGTTTCTGGCATATGTACATGAGTGTATGTTTGTGCTTATTTGCAAAACCTTTCACTAATATGTGTTAATATGGCAGACAGATTTCAAAAGCCCCTACCATTTGTATTTGATCAGAATATTGCAGAGAATTGGAGAATATCTGAGCAAGAATACAATATTTTTATACAAGGAGCTTATGCAGATAGAGATGCATGTACCAGGGCATTCATTTTGCTAAACCTAGCTGGGTCAGAGGCAATAGAAAGAGTGTGTTCATTTATGTATGCACCTGCACTATATGAAGCAGAAGGTGAAAACTATCATATTGTTGTACAGGCTGAATCAAGAGAAGACCCTGAGTGTTTGAAGTGCAAGTTCAAAGAAATGTGTAATCCCCAGGCAAATATTACATTAGAGAGGCATTTGTTTCACATGAGAGATCAGAAACCAGGGGAAACATTTGCAGCTTATATAACTGACCAGAGAAACAAAGCTAAAACATGTCGGTTTGGTGACTTAAAAGATGAGCTGATAAAGGATAAGCTTCTGTGTGGTATTAAGATATTACCTTGTGACAGTGATTTAAAATTGAGCAAAGCCATAAAGATTTGTCAAATCTATGAGGTGACAGAAAAACACACAAGTATGCTTGCGTGTGAAAGGACCACGGTTTTGGTTGGCTCCAGAGCAAATGGAGATAGTATGCAACACGTGGCAAACAAAAGCAGGCCCAAGCACATGACAGCTATGAGGTTTCCAGGGAAGACACATAGCTTTCCAGTAAGTTCTAAGACAGGAACTTGCTCCAGCTCAGTGCAGTACAAGCATGACTCAGCAAAACCCAAGTCTAACTTTATTGTTAACTGTCGCAATTGTGGTGCAAATCGTGAGTCTAAAAGAGAGACGCGCTTAGCATTTGGTCAGCAATGTTACAGGGGTAAAAAATGGAACCACTTCCAAAAGATTTGTAAATCAAGTAAGCCTCACACAGTTGTAAAGAAAGGTCACACAAAGAAGCAAGTTGAGCAAGTAGAGCTGAAGCAGACAGCTTTCTATATAGATGGTGTATCAGTGCTTGGTGAAAGAGTTGATGCTGTGAATTTATTACAAGAAGCGAAGTGTTTTGTACTATCCAGATTAATGGAAAATCCACAGAGTTTTAAGCAGACACATGCTCAAAGTGTAATGTTATATCAGCAGGCACTTTTGCTAAAGTGAGAACTAATGAAGAACTTAATGCAGCTAGTAGTGCGAGACTTGTTGCATATGGAGTTGAAGAAATTCAAATCAAAGGTTCAGTAATGCTTTCTTGTTATTTGCTGAGAACTGTTACAACTTGTTATTCTATGTAGTCCAAAGAGCAGTGCAATCTTTATTGGGTCTCAAAGATAGTTATGAATGAATCTGCTTTCTTTTGCTAAAGAACTTCATCATATAAGTGCATTCTGAGTTCTAATTCTTCTGAACCCATTTTTATTTGCATATTTACATATTTATTTATTTTACATTTGTTTACCAGGGAGGTCCAGCTGGACACAGCTGTCCATTTTCAGCGAAGGCCCGGGGTGAAAAGCTCCAGAACAATTGTTAACATACTATACATGAGATATTTACATACCATTGTGGTTTAGATACAGTTATAAAATATGACAGGTAATAACATATGATTGCATAAGATATTTACATAGGCATAGTGGTTTAGACATACAATTAAAAATATAGCAGGTAGTAACATTTGATTGTTGTTCATACAACATGTTTACTAGAGATAATATTGAAGATGTAGTGAATGTAAGACAAGAAAGGAAAAACTAAAAACAGGAGAACACAGAAAAGTTCATGTGAGCTTCATTGACATGTTAAGTGAAAGCTTTTCAACTTAGTCTAGGGGAGAGTTAGTGGGTATAGATGGTACAGTAGGGAGTAGGCAGCTGTGAGTTGGTAAGTAAAGTGTGATAAGATATAGTGCATCTGTGGGAGTTTTAAAGAGGTTGGGTAGCGGGTAGGGGAAAGGAGTTAGAATATGTCAGCCAGGTGCTAGGCAGTTACAAGTAACATGTGGAAATATATAGTGTATCTGTGGGAGTTTTAAAGAGGTTGGATAGTGGGTAGGGGAAAGGAGTTAGAATATGTCAGCCAGGCGCTAGGCAGTTACAAGTAACGTGTGATAATATATAGTGCATCTGTGAGAGTTTTAAAGAGGCTGGATAGTGGGTAGGGGAAAGAAGTTAGAATATGTCACCCAGGTGCTAGGCAGTTACAAGTAACGTGTGGTAATACATAGTACATCTGTGGGAGTTTTAAAGAGGTTGGATAGTGGGTAGGGGAAAGGAGTTAGAATATGTCAGCCAGGTGCTAGGCAGTTGCAAGTAATGTGTGGTAATACATAGTGCATCTGTGGGAGTTTTAAAGAGGTTGGATAGTGGGTAGGGGAAAGGAGTTAGAATATGTCAGCCAGGTGCTAGGCAGTTACAAGTAACGTGTGGTAATACATAGTGCATCTGTGGGAGTTTTAAAGAGGTTGGATAGTGGATAGAGGAAAGGAGTTAGAATATGTCAGCCAAGTGCTAGACAGTTACAAGTAACGTGATAATATATAGTGCATCTGTGGGAGAATTAAAGAGGTTGGATAGTGGGTAGGGGAAAGGAGTTAGAATATGTCAGCCAGGTGCTAGGCAGTTACAAGTAACGTGTGGTAATACATAGTGCATCTGTGGGAGTTTTAAAGAGGAGGTTGGATAGTGGGTAGGGGAAAGGAGTTAGAATATGTCAGCCAGGTGCTAGGCAATTACAAGTAACATGTGATAATGTATAGTGCAGCTGTGGGAGATTTTAAGAGGTTGGATAGTGGGTTGCGAAAAGGAGTAAGAATATGTCAGCCAGGTGCTATGCAGTTACAAGTAATGTGTGATAATATATAGTGCATCTGTGAGAGTTTTAAAGAGGCTGGATAGTGGGTAGTGGAAAGGAGTTAGAATACGTCAGCCAGGTGCTAGGCAGTTACAAGTAAAGCATGATAATATATAGTGCATCTGTGGGAGTTTTAAAGAGGAGTTTGGATAATGGGTAGGGAAAGGAGTTAGAATTTGTCAGCCAGGTGCTAGGCAGTTACAAATAATGTGTGATGATATATAGTGCATCTGCTGGGGTTTTAAAGAGGAGGTTGGATAGTGGATAGGGATAAGGAGTTAGAATATGTCAGCCAGGTGCTAGGCAGTTACAAGTAACGTGATAATATATAGTGCATCTGTGGGAGTTTTAAAGAGGTTGGATAGTGGTTAGGGGAAAGGAGTTAGAATATGTCAGCCAGGTGCTAGGCAGTTACAAGTAACGTGTGGTAATATATAGTGCATCTGTGGGAGTTTTAAAGAGGAGGTTGGATAGTGGGTCGGTGAAAGAAGTTAGAATATGTCAGCCAGGTGCTAGGCATTCACAAGTAATGTGTGATAATATATAGTGCATCTGTGGGAGTTTTAAAGAGTAGGTTGAATAGTGGGTAGGGGGAAGGAGTTAGAATATTTCAGCCAGGTGCTAGGCAGTTACAAGTAATGTGTGATAATATATAGTGCATCTGTGGGATTTTTTAAGAGGTTGGATAGTGAGTAGGGGTAATGAGTTAGAATATGTCAGCCAGGTGCTAGGCAGTCACAAGTAACGTGTGATAATATATAGTGCATCTGTGGGAGTTTTAAAGAGGTTGGATAGTGGGTAGGGGAAAGGAGTTATAATATGTCAGCCAGGTGCTAGCCAGTTACAAGTAATGTGTGATAATATATAGTGCATCTGTTGGAGTTTTAAAGAGGAGGTTGGATAGTAGGTAGGGGAAAGGAGTTGTTATATGTCAGCCAGGTGCTAGGCAGTTACAAGTAACATGTGATAATACATAGTGAATCTGTGGGAGTTTTAAAGAGGTTGGATAGTGGGTAGGAGAAAGGAGTTTGAATATGTCAGCCAGGTGCTAGGCAGTCAAAAGTAACGTGTGATAATATATAGTGCATCTGTGGGAGTTTTAAAGAGGATATTGGACAGTGGGTAGGGAAAGGAGTTAGAATATGTCAGCCAGGTGCTAGGCAGTTACAAGTAACGTGTGGTAATATATAGTGCATCTGTGTGAGTTTTAAAGAGGAGGTTGGATAGTGGGTAGGGGAGAGGAGTTAGAATATGTCAGCCAGGTGCTAGGCAGTTACAAGTAACGTGTGATAATATATAGTGCATCTGTGGGAGTTTTAAAGAGGTTGGATAGTGGGTAGGGGAAAGGAGTTACAATATGTCAGCCGGGTGCTAGACAGTTACAAGTAACGTGTTATAATATATAGTGCATCTGTGGGAGTTTGAAAGAGGTTGGATAATGGGTAGGGGAAAGGAATTAGAATATGTCAGCCAGGTGCTAGGCAGCTGCATGTCCTGGCGTTGTTTACGTGGGAAATAAGCTGTTTTTTTGAAGATGGTTTTGTTAGGTTGTAACCTGATTTGTAGTGGTAGGGAGTTCCAAGTCTTGGCAATGTTGCTAGAATACAGGGAGTCACCAGAGCTGTAATGGCTTTTGGAGATTGTGAGTAGTGCTTTGTTAGTGAATCTAAGTTCGCGGTTATTGGAGTAGAGGGTGATCAGGTCTTGTAAGGCTGGAGTTTTGTCAGGTTGGTACAGTATTTAGTGAGCTAGAAAGAAGTTGGTTGAGAGCTAAGGTGTTTGGGAGTTCCAGCCAGGAAAGCTGTTTTAGGGCTTGACAGTGCTGTGTGCGGTAGGAGTTTGTGGTGAATTTTGCAGTTTTATTGTAACATACTGATAGCTTGTTTAAATCACTCTTGTTTAGATTAATTAAGATAGGAGAAGCATGCAGTAAGGTAGAGAGAAGATGGGTACAAGCTAGGGTAGCTTTACTGTTGCTGATTAGGAAGTTTTTACATCTGTAAAGAGTACCTAGTTTTTTGTTGGCTTTGGTTATTGTATGACCTATGTGTTTGTCAAATTTCATATTATTGTCAATAATGACCCCTTGTAATTTGGTTTGTGTGACAGGGGAGATAGGGGTATTATCTGATACAGAAATAGAGAATGGGGGAGTAGTTGCTGCTGCTTTGGAAGCATGGAAAAGCATAAGCTGGGTCTTTTTAGGATTTAGTATTAGCTGGGAATTTGTTAGCCATGTTTTGATGGATGTAAAGGCTACTTGGGTCTTGATGTGAAGTTGTTGGATGGTAGGGGCAATGCAGATTAAGGTGGAGTCATCAGCGTATTGTACCAGGTTTGCTAGAGTGATGGCTTTGTGCAGATTATTTGTAAATACAGTGAAAAGTAGGGGTCCTAGGATTGATCCTTGGTGTACTCCTAGTTTTACAGGAAGTAGGGGGGAAAGGGAGTTTTTCACCGAACAGCTTGTTGGCGTTGGGAGAGGTAGTCTTGAAACCATAGTAGTGGGGTAGTTAGTTTTAATTCTGACAGTTATGTTAGACGTTTTGTATCAGAGACTGTATCAAATGCCTTTGATAAGTCAAGGAAAACTGAAGACACTACTTGGCCGTTGTTGCATTGCATATTTACTAGGTTACTAATTTGTTCACTTGTTTATTAATTTTCTCAGAGTATGCTGATGTTTTTGATGACAAGTTAGGCAAACTTCCAGTTGTGTATTCCATGAACTTTGACCCAGAGGTCACTCCAGTAGTCAGACCAGCAAGAAGAGTTCCGATAGCTATGCAGGATAACGTTAAGGTTCAGTTGGTTAAAATGGTGCAACAAGTTGTGATTTGTCCAGTCACAGAACCAACTGAATGGGTGTCGTCCATGGTAGCAGCTCACAAAAAAGGCTCAGATGAAATCAGAATATGTATTGACCCAAGAGATCTGAACTAAGCATTGAAGAGACCGTATCATCCAATGCACACAGTCAAAGAGGTCACGGCCTTAGTACCGAATGCCACTGTTTTCTCTGTCTTGGATGCAAACAGTTCATTTTGGCAACTGATGCTTAATCGCAAATATTTATTTCTAAGTACTTTTGGTACTCTGTTTGGCAGATACAGATTCCTAAGGTTGCCATTTGGAATAAATTCTGCAAGTTAAGTCTTTTAGAGTGCAATGGAGCACATTTTTTCAGGTTATCCTTGTGCCATAATAGTAGATGATTTATTTGTTGGAGGGAATGGTGAAGCAGGGCATGACAGAAACCTCAAGAAAGTTCTTGACAGAGCACATGAAGTAAACTTGGAGCTCAATCCTCTGAAGTACAAATTCAGACTTCCAGAAGTTACATATGTAAGTCATTTGTTCACGAGTACAGGCTTGAGACAGACCCAACCAAGCAAGCAGCTATTCTTGAGATGTCAGCATCAGATAATGTACAAGCTCTACAATGTTTCTAGGCATGGTCAACTATTTAGGCAAGTTTATACCAGACTTCAGTGAGTTGACAGCACCTTTAAGAGAACTGTGTAAAAATGTTGCATGGTCATGGTTGGAACAGCATCAGAAGGCATTTGAAGACCTTAAGCAGAAAATTGCCACCCCACCTACATTAAGATACTATGATGTGAACAAACCAGTTACTCTTTTCTGTGATGCTTCAAAATTTGGCCTTGGTGGGGATTCAAAGATGGCCGCTGTTCTGTAAACACTGCTAACCTACAGCTCTTCAATACTTATGGAATAAACTCAACCCTGAGGAAATACCAGGACCTATTTCAGAACAATATCCTGAGTTAACAACTCTAATCAACATTCACTAACCCAGAAGAGGGAAAATAAACCTGAAGGATCAGACAATCTATCAAGATTATAACAGATTAACCGGAGCTGAGGAAAGAGACAAAGAATAGAAGCCGTATGCTCATGCCACTTTCCATACTCATCTTTGGCTATAAACCAAGACGCTTTACCTGCACAGAATGTCAAAAGAAGAGAAAAACATGGACACTACAACAACAAAAGCTAAACTCTCAGAATTATTATCACCTGAGAAGGATTTAAACTCCAAAAGTCAGAAAATAACAAAGCAACAAGATACTGCAAAATCAGGGAATAAAAATAAAGCTGATCAACTGGCAAATCTGGATGATATAAAAGCAGCACTACTACCTATACATGAGGCAATACAAGAGCTGTCTACACAACTACAATCATTTGGAACTTCCTTCAACCAAATCTTGGAAAGAATGGACAAATCCGAAACCAAAATCATGGAGAATGAGGAAAAAATAGCTTTTTTATCCAAAAAATCTGGCTCACATGAAGCTGACATACAAACCATGCAAGCAAAAATTATTGATCTTGAGGCAAGATCCAGAAGGAATAACATAATCAACAGAGGCATGACGGAAAATATACAGCACAACGAACTGATTCCTTCTATCATGCAAATATTTGCAACACTACTCAAAGACCAAAAAACAGCTCATCAAATAACAATAGAAAGAGCACACAGTGCCTTGAGAGAATCACAATCATCAAATATTCCAAGACCTGTCTATGCCAAACTCCTTAACTTCCAGGATGTTAACAAAATATTAATGTCTGCAAAAAAATATGGGGGGTCTTTAATATGGAACAACAACAGAATGTCTCTCGCCCAAGACTTGCCCCTACAAATTAAACAGGCTAGACAGCTTCTTTCTCCTTACTGCAAGTTTTTGATTGACAAAAAACTAAAATTCCAAATGAAGTATCAAATACACTGTTATTTTCTGTTGATGGGGTTAAATACTCAGTCGCCAACAACAAAGAAGCAAAATCTATCTTCATGACTGTGTTTAAAAGAATTCCTGCCATAGACAACTAGCCACATCCTCCAGTTTGAATTATTGAGCCCCCGAGATCGGATACATGCCATAACAACAGCCGCAGACTTACTTTTGCTATAATTTACTCCTGCCTTGTCCTAGGCCTCGTTTTTCGAGTGGCGCGATCATTTCTTTTTGTTTTGCATGCCACGAGAGTCCCAACAGGAAGTGCACAACATACATGGCTTCCTTGCTTTCCCACGGGTGGAACTGACAGTCGTTTTGCAGCTCCAGAGGTCGTCTTCAAGAGGTGGCACTTACGGAAGTCCGTCTGCATGCAGAACCCCCCTTCAAGAAGTTAAGCAATAGACTTGGTTGTCTAGTCGATCAGAGAGAAAAATCAAAGGACTGCAAATGGAAAGAAAGGGAAGGGAGAAAAAAAGGAAGAAAAGGAAAAAAAAAAGTAATTATTGATGAGAAAATCGCTAGCAAGTGTGAAAACTATAGTCAAACCACATACTTTCTTTCCTCATACCTCGTGAATGATACTTTTAAATGTCACTAATGATAATAACAGTTTGCAGATTCACATAATATATTACAGATGCTAAACTATACTACACTGCTAACTGACAGAAAAGCCCTATGTTTTATTTAGACAAATTACATTTACCCAAGTGACTGCATTTTTTATTTTAGAAACATAGGATTTATTATCACTCAGGTTAAACGTAATTCAGATAGTTGTGTCCTTTTTGGATTTTTGCACAGATTTACTATGAGAGCCTATGGGAATTTATTCTCCCTTGTATGGAAGTAAAATGTTCCAAACTGCAAACTAGATAACCCATATACTAACAATAACACACCCACTAGTGCTGAAATCTTTAATCTGCAGAAAGCACTATTTTGTCACCATTACGTCAGGACTTTAATTTATCTGGTCAGTCAATATTTCTAAAGTAGCGAATCAGATAATTTAACACTGAATAAAATGTAATACTACAACAAACTGATATCAACAGTAGTGTATAAATAATACCTGAAGAATCAACTTTGAAACAGGCTACCTGTTATATCATATGGGAGACCTAGTCAACTCTAGATACATAGATTTGCAAACAAAGTCACCGCAGCCATAGAATAATGCTCTCTGCTGAACATTTCCCAAGTTACTTTATCGTGTTAGAGTTCTTTTTCCACACTGTATCTAGTGTCAGATCACTTGAACTCTCTTGGATCTAATTACATTCTGGATTTGAAACTAAAACCAGAGTAAGTTTGCATATCCTCAGTGATAAAGAAAATATATATGTACCTGTATGAAGTGTTATAACAGGGCGTGAAAGGAACAAGGTTCTTCCTGTTATATTTAATAGGGTTTTTATGGGGAAGGTGCTAGGCAGTTACAAGTAACTTAATATTATGCATCTAGAAAGGAGGTTAAGTTAAAAGGAGTTAGAACCATGGGGTCAAGTAACATATAGTGCATCTGTGGGAGTTTTAAAGAGGAGGTTGATAGTGGGTAGGAAAGGGAGTTAGAATATGTCAGCCAGGTGCTGTGGGCAGTTGCAAGTAACATACGTGATAATATATATAGTGCATCTGTGGGAGTTTTAAAGAGGAGGTTGGATGGTGGTTAGGAAAGGAGTTAGAATATGTCCAGCTCAATATCCAGGTGCTAGGCAGTTACAAGTAACATGTGGTAATACATAGTGCATCTGTGGGAGCTTTAAAGAGGCGGTTGGATAGTGGGTAGAGGAAAAGAATTAAGAGTATGACAGCCAGGTGCTAGGCAGTTACAAGTAACATGTGATAATATATAGTGCATCTGTGGGAGTGTTAAAGAGGTTGGGTAGCGGGTAGGGAAAGGAGTTAGAATATGTCAGCCAGGTGCTAGGCAGTTACAAGTAACATGTGGAAATATATAGTGTATCTGTGGGAGTTTTAAAGAGGTTGGATAGTGGGTAGGGGAAAGGAGTTAGAATATGTTAGCCAGGTGCTAGGCAGTTACAAGTAACGTGTGATAATATATAGTGCATCTGTGAAGTTTTAAAGAGGCTAGATAGAGGGTTGTAGGAATGGAGTTACAATATGTCAGCCAGGTGCAAGGGAGTTACAAGTAACGTGTGGTAATACATAGTACATCTGTGAGAGTTTTAAAGAGGAGTTGGATAGTGGGTAGGGGAAAGGAGTTAGAATATGTCAGCCAGGTGCTAGGCAGTTACAAGTAATGTGTGGTAATACATAGTGCATCTGTGGGAGTTTTAAAGAGGTTGGATAGTGGTTAGGGGAAGGAGTTAGAATATGTCAGCCAGGTGCTAGGAAGTTACTAGTAGCGTGGTGATACATAGTGCATCTGTGGGAGTTTTAAAGAGGTTGGATAGTGGATAGAGGAAAGGAGTTAGAATATGTCAGCCAAGTGCTAGACAGTTACAAGTAACGTGATAATATATAGTGCATCTGTGGGAGAATTAAAGAGGTTGGATAGTGGGTAGGGGAAAGGAGTTAGAATATGTCAGCCAGGTGCTAGGCAGTTACAAGTAACGTGTGGTAATACATAGTGCGTCTGTGGGAGTTTTAAAGAGGAGGTTGGATAGTGGGTAGGGGAAAGGAGTTAGAATATGTCAGCCAGGTGCTAGGCAGTTACAAGTAACGTGATAATATATAGTGCATCTGTGGGAGAATTAAAGAGGTTGGATAGTGGGTAGGGGAAACGAGTTAGAATATGTCAGCCAGGTGCTAGGCAGTTACAAGTAATGTGTGATAATACATAGTGCATCTGTGGGAGTTTTAAAGAGGTTGGATAGTGGGTAGTGGAAAGGAGTTAGAATATGTCAGCCAGGTGCTAGGCAGTTACAAGTAACGTGATAATATATAGTGCATCTGTGGGAGTTTTAAAGAGGCTGGATAGTGGGTAGGGGAAAGGAGTTAGAATTTGTCAGCCAGGTGCTAGGCAGTTACAAATAATGTGTGATGATATATAGTGCATCTGTTGGAGTTTTAAAGAGGAGGTTGGATAGTGGGTAGGGGAAAGGAGTTAGAATATGTCAGCCAGGTGCTAGGCAGTTACAAGTAGTGTGATAATATATAGTGCATCTGTGGGAGTTTTAAAGAGGTTGGATAGTGGTTAGGGGAAAGGAGTTAGAATATGTCAGCCAGGTGCTAGGCAGTTACAAGTAACGTGTGGTAATATATAGTGCATCTGTGGGAGTTTTAAAGAGGAGGTTGGATAGTGGGTCGGTGAAAGAACTTAGAATATGTCAGCCAGGTGCTAGGCATTCACAAGTACTGTGTGATAATATATAGTGCATCTGTGGGAGTTTTAAAGAGTAGGTTGAATAGTGGGTAGGGGGAAGGAGTTAGAATATTTCAGCCAGGTGCTAGGCAGTTACAAGTAACATGTGATAATATATAGTGCATCTGTGGGATTTTTTAAGAGTTTGGATAGTGAGTAGGGGTAATGAGTTAGAATATGTCAGCCAGGTGCTAGGCAGTCACAAGTAACGTGTGATAATATATAGTGCATCTGTGGGAGTTTCAAAGAGGTTGGATAGTGGGTAGGGAAAGGAGTTATAATATGTCAGCCAGGTGCTAGCCAGTTACAAGTAATGTGTGATAATATATAGTGCATCTGTTGGAGTTTTAAAGAGGAGGTTGGATAGTAGGTAGGGGAAAGGAGTTGTTATATGTCAGCCAGGTGCTAGGCAGTTACAAGTAACATGTGATAATACATAGTGAATCTGTGGGAGTTTTAAAGAGGTTGGATAGTGGGTAGGAGAAAGGAGTTTGAATATGTCAGCCAGGTGCTAGGCAGTCAAAAGTAACGTGTGATAATATATAGTGCATCTGTGGGAGTTTTAAAGAGGAAGTTGGACAGTGGGTAGGGGAAAGGAGTTAGAATATGTCAGCCAGGTGCTAGGCAGTTACAAGTAACGTGTGGTAATATATAGTGCATCTGTGTGAGTTTTAAAGAGGAGGTTGGATAGTGGGTAGGGGAAAGGAGTTAGAATATGTCAGCCAGGTGCTAGGCAGTTACAAGTAACGTGTGATAATATATAGTGCATCTGTGGGAGTTTTAAAGAGGTTGGATAGTGGGTAGGGGAAAGGAGTTACAATATGTCAGCCGGGTGCTAGACAGTTACAAGTAAAGTGTTATAATATATAGTGCAGCTGTAGGAGTTTTAAAGAGGTTGGATAGTGGGTAGGGGAAGGAGTTAGAATATGTCAGCCAGGTGCTAGACAGCTGCATGTCCTGGAATTGTTTACGTGGGAAATAAGCTGTTTTTTTGAAGATGGTTTTGTTAGGTTGTAACCTGATTTGTAGTAGTAGGGAGTTCCAAGTCTTGGCAGTGTTGCTAGAATACAGGTAGTCACCAGAGCTGTAATGGCTTTTGGAGATTGCAATTAGTGCTTTGTTAGTGGATCTAAGTTCTCGGTTATTGGAGTAGAGGGTGATCAGGTCTTGTAAGGCTGGAGTTTTGTCAGGTTGGTACAGTATTTAGTGAGCTAGAAAGAAGCTGGTTGAGAGCTAAGGTGTTTGGGAGTTCCAGCCAGGAAAGCTGTTTTAGGGCTTGACAGTGCTGTTTGCGGTATGAGTTTGTGGTGAATTTTGCAGTTTTATTGTAACATACTGATAGCTTGTTTAAATCACTCTTGTTTAGATTAATTAAGATAGGAGAAGCATGCAGTAAGGTAGAGAGAAGATGGGTACAAGCTAGGGTAGCTTTACTGTTGCTGCTTAGGAAGTTTTTACATCTGTAAACAGTATCTAGTTTTTTGTTGGCTTTGGTTATTGTATGACCTATGTGTTTGTCAAATTTCATATTATTGTCAATAATGACCCCTTGTAATTTGGTTTGTGTGACAGGGGAGATATGGGTATTATCTGATACAGAAATAGAGAATGGGGGAGTAGTTGCTGCTGCTTTGGAAGGAGGGAAAAGCATAAGCTGGGTCTTTTTAGGATTTAGTATTAGCTGGGAATTTGTTAGCCAGGTTTTGATGGATGTAAAGGCTACTTGGGTCTTGATGTGAAGTTGTTGGATGGTAGGGGCAATGCAGATTAAGGTGGAGTCATCAGCGTATTGTACCAGGTTTGCTAGAGTGATGGCTTTGTGCAGATTATTTGTAAATACAGTGAAGAGTAGGGGTCCTAGGATTGATCCTTGGGGTACTCCTAGTTTTACAGGAAGTGGGGGGAAAGGGAGTTTTTTCACTGAACAGCTTGTTGGCGTTGGGAGAGGTAGTCTTGAAACCATAGTAGTGGGGTAGTTAGTTTTAATTCTGACAGTTATGTTAGACGTTTTGTATCAGAGACTGTATCAAATGCCTTTGATAAGTCAAGGAAAACTGCAGACACTAGTTGGCCGTCGTTGCATTGCATATTTACTAGGTTACTAATTTGTTCACTTGTTTATTAATTTTCTCAGAGTATGCTGATGTTTTTGATGACAAGTTAGGCAAACTTCCAGTTGTGTATTCCATGAACTTTGACCCAGAGGTCACTCCAGTAGTCAGACCAGCAAGAAGAGTTCCGATAGCTATGCAGGATAACGTTAAGGTTCAGTTGGTTAAAATGGTGCAACAAGTTGTGATTTGTCCAGTCACAGAACCAACTGAATGGGTGTCGTCCATGGTAGCAGCTCACAAAAAAGGCTCAGATGAAATCAGAATATGTATTGACCCAAGAGATCTGAACAAAGCATTGAAGAGACCGTATCATCCAATGCACACAGTCAAAGAGGTCACGGCCTTAGTACCGAATGCCACTGTTTTCTCTGTCTTGGATGCAAGCAGTTCATTTTGGCAACTGATGCTTAATCGCAAATATTTATTTCTAAGTACTTTTGGTACTCTGTTTGGCAGATACAGATTCCTAAGGTTGCCATTTGGAATAAATTCTGCAAGTTAAGTCTTTCAGAGTGCAATGGAGCACATTTTTTTGGGTTATCCTTGTGCCATAATAGTAGATGATTTATTTGTTGGAGGGAATGGTGAAGCAGGGCATGACAGAAACCTCAAGAAAGTTCTTGACAGAGCACATGAAGGAAACTTGGAGCTCAATCCTCTGAAGTACAAATTCAGACTTCCAGAAGTTACATACGTAAGTCATTTGTTCACGAGTACAGGCTTGAGACAGACCCAACCAAGCAAGCAGCTATTCTTGAGATGTCAGCATCAGATAATGTACAAGCTCTACAATGTTTCTAGGCATGGTCAATTATTTAGGCAAGTTTATACCAGACTTCAGTGAGTTGACAGCACCTTTAAGAGAACTGTGTAAAAATGTTGCATGGTCATGGTTGGAACAGCATCAGAAGGCATTTGAAGACCTTAAGCAGAAAATTGCCACCCCCACCTACATTAACATACTATGATTTGAACAAACCAGTTACTCTTTTCTGTGATGCTTCAAAATTTGGCCTTGGTGGGGATTCAAAGATGGCCGCTGTTCTGTAAACACTGCTAACCTACAGCTCTTCAATACTTATGGAATAAACTCAACCCTGAGGAAATACCAGGACCTATTTCAGAACAATATCCTGAGTTAACAACTCTAATCAACATTCACTAACCCAGAAGAGGGAAAATAAACCTGAAGGATCAGACAATCTATCAAGATTATAACAGATTAACCGGAGCTGAGGAAAGAGACAAAGAATAGAAGCCATATGCTCATGCCACTTTCCATACTCATCTTTGGCTATAAACCAAGATGCTTTACCTGCACAGAATGTCAAAAGAAGTGAAAAACATGGACACTACAACAAAAAAAAACTAAACTCTCAGAATTATTATCACCTGAGAAGGATTTAAACTCCAAAAGTCAGAAAATAACAAAGCAACAAGATACTGCAAAATCAGGGAATAAAAATAAAGTTGATCAACTGGCAAATCTGGATGATATAAAAGCAGCACTACTACCTATACATGAGGCAATACAAGAGCTGTCTACTCAACTACAATCATTTGGAACTTCCTTCAACCAAATCTTGGAAAGAATGGACAAATCCGAAACCAAAATCATGGAGAATGAGGAAAAAATAGCTCTTTTATCCAAAAAATTTGACTCACGTGAAGCTGACATACAAACCATGCAAGCAAAAATTATTGATCTTGAGGCAAGATCCAGAAGGAATAACATAATCATCAGAGGCATGACGGAAAATATACAGCACAACGAACTGATTCCTTCTATCATGCAAATATTTGCAACACTACTCAAAGACCAAAAAACAGCTCATCAAATAACAATAGAAAGAGCACACAGTGCCTTGAGAAAATCACAATCATCAAATATTCCAAGACCTGTCTATGCCAAACTCCTTAACTTCCAGGATGTTAACAAAATATTAATGTCTGCAAAAAAATATGGGGGGTCTTTAATATGGAACAACAACAGAATCTCTCTCGCCCAAGACTTGCCCCTACAAATTAAACAGGCTAGACAGCTCCTTTCTCCTTACTGCAAGTTTTTGATTGACAAAAAACTAAAATTCCAAATGAAGTATCAAATACACTGTTATTTTCTGTTGATGGGGTTAAATACTCAGTCGCCAACAACAAAGAAGCAAAATCTACCTTCATGACTGTGTTTAAAAGAATTCCTGCCATAGACAACTAGCCACAACCTCCGGTTTGGATTATTGAGCCCCCAAGATCGGATACATGCCATAACAACAGCCGCAGACTTACTTCTGCTATAATTTACTCCTGCCTTGTCCTAGGCCTCGTTTTTCGAGTGGCGCGATCATTTCTTCTTGTTTTACATGCCACGAGAGTCCCAACAGGAAGTGCACAACATACATGGCTTCCTTGCTTTCCCACGGGTGGAACTGACAGTCGTTTTGCAGCTCCAGTGGTCGTCTTCAAGAGGTGGCACTTACGGAAGTCCGTCTGCATGCAGATCCCCCCTTCCAGAAGCTAAGCAATAGACTTGGTTGTCTAGTCGATCAGAGAGAAAAATCAAAGGACTGCAAATGGAAAGAAAGGGAAGGGAGAAAAAAAGGAAGAAAAGGAAAAAAAAAAGTAATTATTGATGAGAAAATCGCTAGCAAGTGTGAAAACTATAGTCAAACCACATACTTTCTTTCCTCATACCTCGTGAATGATACTTTTAAATGTCACTAATGATAATAACAGTTTGCAGATTCACATAATATATTACAGATGCTAAACTATGCTACACTGCTAACTGACAGAAAAGCCCTATGTTTTATTTAGACAAATTACATTTACCCAAGTGACTGCATTTTTTATTTTAGAAACATAGGATTTATTATCACTCAGGTTAAACGTAATTCAGATAGTTGTGTCCTTTTTGGATTTTTGCACAGATTTACTATGAGAGCCTATGGGAATTTATTCTCCCTTGTATGGAAGTAAAATGTTCCAAACTGCAAACTAGATAACCCATATACTAACAATAACACACCCACTAGTGCTGAAATCTTTAATCTGCAGAAAGCACTATTTTGTCACCATTACGTCAGGTATTATCTGGTCAGTCAATATTTCTAAAGTAGCGAATCAGATAATTTAACAGTGAATAAAATGTAATACTACAACAAATTGATATCAACAGTAGTGTATAAATAATACCCGCAGAATCAACTTTGAAACAGGCTACCTGTTATATCATATGGAAGACCTAGTCAACTCTAGATACATAGATTTGCAAACAAAGTCACCACAGCCATAGAATAATGCTCTCTGCTGAACATTTCCCAAGTTACTTTATCGTGTTAAAGTTCTTTTTCCACACTGTATCTAGTGTCAGATCACTTGAACTCTCTTGGATCTAATTACATTCTGGATTTGAAACTAAAACCAGAGTAAGTTTGCATAGCGTCAGTGATAAAGAAAATATATATGTAACTGTATGCAGTGTTATAACAGGGCGTGAAAGGGAACAAGGTTCTTCCCTGTTATAGTTAATAGGTGATACATTAATGGTAGTAGGGCATTTATTTTCCTTTTTGTTTCTATCCTATCTTACACAATGCTAGAATAATATTGAGAATATTAAGTTTAGATGGACTATGATCTCAAACTTCTAATTTCCTGGCATATAACCTTAAAGTTTCTAGGGTTTGAAGCTTGAAGAAATATCTATACACCCCTCCCTCTTAAACTCTATACTAAAGAAGCAGTGAAGTTTTGTAGAAGGGCTTACATTTTTTTTTGTTTGGTGACCATAGATTTCTAAGCACTTGTTGTTAAACCTACTTGAATTGATCTCTAAATGATTACTTAACTACTTGTGACTATATTCTTGTATGTGCATAAGTTTTTAACTGCTACATAGTTACATTGTTTTCTCCAGAACTCAGTTTAAGATTGAACATCAATAAATTAGCCGACAAATTTTGACTTTATGGGAGAGAGAAGTCACGTCAAGATCTATATAACACAATGCCACTCAAGATTTAAATAATACAGGGCAAAGGCAGTAAAACTGGTGGGATCAAGGACTCTTTGATCAACCGATCTCCAAAATTGAATATTCCCCCAAAGCAAGGTTAAAAACAATTAGAGACAAGAATCTCCTGCCAAGGGGAGTAGAACCACTCACATACTAAGACTAGATGGGGAATGAATATACTCTATGAGTATGGTTGATAAACCAACCTTGAGACAATTAGTTACAGTTGATAAACATTTATATGCTGTTTGAGACAAGTTTCTTAAATTGAGACCCCCGGTGATTAGTTAAGACCAATGCTGGCTAAAAATGGGTTATTCAAACTTGAACACTCCATAATAAATCTCATAAGAAGAGACTAGGGTTACAAAAGCAATGTTTGGTAGGGAATGAGTGGGATAGGCTTTGTACAAATAGTTTTAGGTCATACAGGGCCATTAAGATTCTGTTTCCTCTTAAACATTAACACACAGGATATCTCTATACTAATAATACAAAAAAATACAAAAAACAAAACTTGCCAGGCCCTGTTAAATTCCTGATCCAGGAGATTAGTAGGTAGGCACAGGGAAGGGACAGGAATAAAAGATTGCTTTCATAACATGTTTTTATTAAGAAATAAACACAATCCAATATATTTACACAAACTGAAAGACTACTTACACAAATTCAAAGCACTATAATGTGGGATTTGGATTCATGGAATATAAAAGGGCTCCAGAACAGCAGAAATAGGAAACTGTTTCTTCACCTAGTCTTGCAGGCTAAGGCAAGCTTCATACTAATTCAAGAAACACATTTAACTATTGAACAACAATGGTCAGAAATTAAAGAGAAAAATGGATAAGAGAAATTATAGCCTCTGAGGGCAAAACCAATAGTGCAGGAGTAGCCATAATCATTAATAACCAATACCAAGATAAAATTATAGAAACCAAAATAGATAAAGAAGGTAGATGGTGTTATGTAATCCTTTCAACTCCTGATTATGACAAGCCCATTTTACTTCTCAATATATATGCACCCTGTAATAACCAGCACTCCTTCTTCGCTGCATTGTACCCTATCTTAAATCAATACAATAATTATTACATAATCATAGGAGGTGACTGGAATGCATATCAAAACCCAAAACAGGATAGATCAAGTCCACATAGATCATGCAACAAGCAAGCAGTTCTAGCATTAAGCGAACTTAAATATGACTTTAATCTTTATGATCCCTTCAAATATGGTAATTACCCTAATACCTCAAATAACTTCACGTTTTACTCCAACTGCCATAAAATGTGGTCGAGAATTGACTTTTTCCTAATTTCAGAAGCTCTAATTAACCTAGACCCCACAGTATCTGTACATATGCGCTACTTGTCGGACCACTCTAAAATTACCCTAAACATTACGAAGACCAACAAAAACAACACACTATATCGAGGATACAATTGGTCCCTGAACCCCAATCTTTTAAATAAAAAGGAAATAAGTCAGGAAGTACAGGATATTCTTAAAACATCCTTAGCCAATTTATCAAAACAACAACACCCTCCTGATATCGAATGGGTGACAACAAAAGCTCAGATAAGAGGTATTTTCCTCCAAAAAGCCTCTTATTATAAGAGAACCCAACTTAGAGAGGAACAACAACTATAGGCTAAAATTAAATCATTAGGACAGGATTTAATCAAAGACTACAACACTCAAACTGAAACAGAACTATTGAAATGTCAAAATGACCTCTTTATGGTTCACAATAATAACCTATCATTTCACAAAACTAAAATACTTGCAAAATATGCTAACCATTTACAAACACCATCACAAGCACTAGGAAGGATCATTAACCAATCTAAATTATCTTCTCAAATTTCTGAAATAACCTATGAGAATAAGAATTATACAAAAAACGGAGATATTATTAACATTTTTGAAGTTATATACTAACAAATCTAGGGAGACCAAGATTCCCTACCCACAAATGAATATAGCAGATACTTCCTACAAAAACTTAACTTCCTGAAAATTGATGCGAAACTACAAAAAGAATTAATAGAACCAATAACTATTGAAGAAATAATAACAACTATCAAAAAACTGAAATCACACAAATCTCCCGGCCCAGATGGCCTCACAGTGGAGTTTTATAAAACATTTTATCGTATCACTGCACAAATTCTATCTCATACAGTAAACTATATAATAAACAATAAAATTAATGATATACACTTTAATCCATCCAAAACGATTTTCATTCTCAAAGAAAAGGCAGATCCTCAGAATCCAGATAGTTACAGACCCATATCATTACTCAATATTGATACAAACATTCTAACATCTATTCTGGCTAATAGACTGAAAAAAATAACGGACATAATTATTTCTAGTGAACAATCTGGCTTTTTAACATCCAGGCAAGCCAGTGACAATACACTAACACTACACACGCTAATTTCATATGCTAACCTAAACAACCTAAACATATACGCACTCATTATATATGCCCATAAGGCCTTTGATAGAGTCAACACAAATTTTTTATTCCATATCTTACCCTACTTCAATATACCCCATGAATTTATTCAGACCCTACAAACACTATACAATAACCCTCATACAACATTATATATAAACAAAATGTGGTCTAATAGAATTCAAATCAGGAATGGCACTCGTCAAGGATGCCCTTTATCTCCCTTATTGTTTAACCTATATCTAGAACCCCTATTCTTAAACATCAAACAAAATATATACCATAATGCCCTAGTAATATACAACACAAAAATCCCCCTGTCAGCTTTTGCTGATGATCTTAACATCTACTGTACAACGCCAACCACAGACACCAAGAAAATACTAACTGCTATCGAAGACTTCACATCAATATCAAACTATAAAATAAACCTTAAAAAAAACATCTTCCCTTTAAAAACTCTGAAACCTTTCTCACTTTTACCATTGGTAGGACAAATAAAAACTGAAGAAAAGATTAAATATCTAGGAATTACATTCTCTACAGATAACATTTTTTTTTATTTAAACAATATTAAACAAACATGGGCTCACATTCTACTTGGCCTAAAGAGATGGAAAAATCTGAAATTACCACCATTAGCTAAAGTCTCGATTATAAAAATGAATATCCTTCCCAGACTACTATATATCTTTAGGTCCTCGCAGCTATTAATACCCAAGAAATTCTTTAAGCAAATTTACACTGAATTTGCTAAATTTATATGGGAACCAAAAAAAAAAGCAGAATCTCATATGATAAACTTATGACCCCGAAAAACAAAGGTGGTTTAGACTTACCAAATTTTGAAAATTACTACTTAATCATAAACACCAATAGAATCTTAAGAATCGCAAACTTCAATACATTAGGAAACACTTGGTCCCCACATTGGATAGGAGTATGTTTTAAACATATTGAAAGCCTGAATATAAATCCCAAATCATTACCTTTCCTAAGCAGTTATAATATTAAAACATATAATCTAATGGAACCCCTTAAAAATTCTGTAACATTAACACAAAATCTTTTTAAATCAGTAAATCTCCTTCAACCCATGATGATTCTACAACCTATACACAAAAACCCCAACTTGAAAATTAATAAACAGTTACTAGACTTAAAAAGATTCCCACTTATAATTAATATAACACTACAAAATCTATACCCATATCTAAACTGTCCCACTCACGAAATAAGAAGCTAATTGGGCCTCCCCAAGTCATATCTGTTGATCCTGAGACAGATTAAAGAAATGTGCATAAGTTACATTCAAAATATCAACATATCAACATCAATAAAGATGATTTGTTGAAATGTAGTTTACTATGGAAAACTCTTCTACAAAGTAACAAATTTATAACATGCTCATACAAGCTGATAAAAGACCTGAAATTTCAAGAACATACACTCATATCTAACTATTGGAGAGAAAAAATATCATCAGTGGAGAACCACAAAATAAAACAAGCAATTAACCTAACAGTAAAATCCATATCCCTTCAAACATTAGCATTTACCCAACTCATGATATGTAACAATGCTTATTATACACGCCTTAGCTTGCATAAATTTAACCCTAGAAACTCCCCAACTTGCCCACATTGTAAAGGTGAAACTGCTGACCTTTTGCATATGTTCTGGAGCTGTAAATGTGTATTCAAACTTTGGAACTCCCTGAAAGTACAACTGCAAAAGATGGGCTATCAATCATCAACGCTCATTTGGGAATTTACAATATTACATATCCCTCCAAATAATTTATCTAAAAACCAAACAATCATCCTCATTAACATTTTCCTATTAATGAAACTCTACATAGCTACCAACTGGCTTACCCCATCCAAAATCTCATGGAAGAACTTTAGGAACTTGGCGATAAAACATATATTAGCCCATAAATACATAATAAATAAACAAAACAAAAATCCCAATATCCTTAAACTTTGGGATCAAATTTTCAATATTATACTTACATAAACCATTGAATTTAAGATACAATTACAACATACACAAAATCACAATATTAGTTAGTTAACTAACTTGATGGTACTAACCCTGGAGAAAACAACCCATATTTCTTTTCATACCATTAAACTATGAAAGCATTCATGTAAATAGTGTAAATATGTTTTAATTACAGTGTTGTTTCATCAGTCGAATATCACCTGTGTATACTCCTGTGAAATGATGTGTAATGAAAAGGAAAAAATAATAAAGAATTATTATTGAAAAAAAAAAATTGGCCTTGGTGCAGTTATACTTCAAGAGGGCAGTCCAGTAGCCTATGCATCTAGAACACTAACCAAAACTGAGATGCAGTATCCTCAGATTGAGCAGGAGCTCTCGACAATAATATTTGTATGTTCCAAGTTTTATGATTATGTTTATGGTCAAGCTATTCAGATTGAAACGGACCACCAACCTCTATTTACTATTCTAAAGAAGTCTATGCATTCCACTCCAGCAAGATTACAAAGAATGATGCTCAAATCGCAAAACTACAACTTCAAAATGGTCTACAGAAAAGGCAAATTACCTTATCCAGATCACCCAGAAATATGACAGAATAGCTTGACGCAGAGAATTTTGACTTTGATGTGATGTCAGTGCATAATTTTTGTACCACTAGACCTGTGGACTTGATAAGTTAAGAGATCACACTCAGACTGATCTAATTTTGCAGAAGCTCAGGGCTTCGCCCTCATGACCAAACCACACCAACCGTGGGGAAATCTAGCATTACCCATACCCAGACGTGGGTTATTGCTCAATTACCCTGTATGACATATTATCCAGGATAGACTGTAGCATTCTTGTCTCCCTAGTCTGTGTATATTATTATCTACCAGAGACGTAGACACCAAGCCGTACTATGCAATTGCACCTTATTAACGAAATAGGTTGTTGACTGTATATTAATATCAACTATAGCTCGTAAGCCAAGTGTTACATTTTAATTGTAATTTTAATTGTAATTTGTCTGTATCATTGGAGCTTTTCTCCCCGGGCCTCTGCTGAAAATGAACATATATCTAGTCGGACTTCCCCGGTCAACAAATGTAAAATAAAATAAATAAATAAAATGGTTTTGGTAGACTGTTATTCAAATTGATTTGAGACTGATCTACTACCTAACCTGACATCTACTGCTATTATTACTAAGTTGAAACATAATTTCTCAGTTCATGGTAGTCCACTCAAAGTTCTTTCAGACAATGGTACTTAATTTACTAGCCAGTTGATTCGGAAATTTGCAAAAGAATGGGACTTTTTACATGTTACTAGTAGTCCTGAATATCCTCAGTCAAATGGTTTTGCTGAACATGCAGTGCAGAGTGCAAAGCAGTTACTTGAAAGGTCAAAGTGTGACAATATCAATGTATTCTTGAATTTGCTTATCCTCAGAAACATACCCCGTTCTTGGCTCACCTGCTCAAAGACTACTTTCCAGGCAAACTAGAACTGCACTACCCATTACTTCCAGTTTATTGAAGCCTAAAGCTAAAAACAATAAAATCATCAAGGATCAATTGGTTAAGAAGTGTAATATCCAGAAATCTAGCTACAACAGATCAAGTAGATTACTTCATCCATTGAGGGAAGGAGAGACAGTACAAATCCAGACAATGAAAGGTTTTGATCAAATAGGACAGATTACAGGCATCTGTGCCAAGCCAAGATCCTACCTGGTAGACTCCGAGGGTGTGGAATATAGGAGAAACTGTAAACATTTTCTTTCTGTACCAGAATCATCATCACTATCACAACAGTGTTTCTGTGATGCAGACTTCAAATCTAAGAGTGAATCAGACACTGTTTCCATACCAGAATGTGTTCAAAAGTCTGATTCCATTCCAGAAAATGTTCCAGACATTCCACAGGCCAAACATTTTGCAGAGGCAGTTCCAGTTGTTATATCTACTTCCTAGTTTTATGTCACATGATATGGATGAGTATCAAAGCCTAGTGTGAAATATGCAGCAACATGGACTTGATTTTGTATATATATATATATATATATATATATATATATATATATATATATGTGTGTGTGTGTGTGTGTGTGTGTGTGTGTGTACTTTGTATTGTATAATGCATGACAAAGAATTACCTGTGATTGCTGCATGCTAAACAGGGTCATAGCGTTGTATGGTCTATTTGTCAAAGAGGGAGGATGTAGATCAGAGTGCAAGTGAAGTGTGCTGTATCTTTAAGAAACATGTTAAGGCTGTACGTGCACATATAAATTCCAGACACGTGCAATCTCTAGTGCCATTTTATAAGAGCAGCCAGAGTAAGAGCATGCATGATTGCAGTTGTTAGTTTGTATATATGTTAGTTAAGTTAAAGTCAGTAAACTTCTATAGTGACGTGTTTGTATAAAATAAAGCTGCATGAACAGAACCCAAGAAGACTCTTCTGTTGTGTCCAAAGTAGGTGAGTGACAATTACCCTGCATTTTTATTTTTGTTATTATGGGTGCATGATCTGAAATAGTTATTGTATGTGTGTTGAGGCTTTTAACTAAATGCACATGTTCTTGTGAAATATAATTTCTGTCTAGTCTAGCCCAGTTTTTGTACCTTGGGGAATAATATGCAAGTTCTCTCTGGGTTTCTACTACTGAATTAATATGTTCCATATCAATTTTTTTCATAAATTTCTTCATAAATCTACCGTCTGCTTTCCCTTCTAGGTCCCCCAGATACATCATCAGTGATGCAAATCAAGTTCCAGTCCTCACTTAGAAGTAATTTTCCTGGCTGGAAGCTGATCATTTCTGCCAAAATCTTCTTAAGCTCCATAATATCAGTTTTAGATGGAATATAAATACATGAAAGTGCAGTCTTCTTCTATTGCCAGTAGCTCCTTACTACACAAATCACCTTATTTTAATGCCTATTGCCAGTTTTTGTGATACATGCACCCACTGATGTTTGGCAGATTGAAGTCTCATACAGTTGTTTCTTTTATCTCTATTTGAACCTATGTCACATTTTACAAGATATTTTTGTTTTAATAAAAACCCTCAAACAAAAAAAAACCACACTCCCAGGGCACCTCCCATAATCTATTAACTTAAATCAAACACCCAAACTATGTACATATTAAAATAATGAAGTTCAACCTTCCCGATAAGAGCAATTGTCTAAAATCAACAGCACACACAGACATAAATTAACTTACCATTAAAGTTATCCATGCTAAGATGCATGTTACAGTCTATGTTTCTATTTACACTAATTGCTGTCTGTTCTTGTCTTACCTTCATTCCCCTCCCAGATGTAAAAAACAGCATATATGCTTTCAGAAAAAATTATCTTTAGCCTTAAAAAAGTGTTCTGGCTTTTATTACTTCCCTCTGTATTCAGCTTGTCTGAAATGGAAACACATGTATCAAATGTGCAGCTCTGCAATCCTCTCAACTTACACTGAATATTTATCTGTCAAAGGAAAGATTTTCATTAAATTCAGTGTCCTCTTATGTACATATTTTTTTTTACAAAAAGCTTGTTATTAGATTAAGCCAAAGGCCTTAATCCAGACATTTATCTATGCAAAAGTAAGACAGACTGTATCAACCCTACATATATTATATAAGCTGTGTGCTCTTATACCCTATCCTCTACCTCAAAAACTCAATATTACACTATATTAGCTTAAACATGTTTTTCCTGCCTTTCTTCACTTTTTACATTTCAACACCTGCATTAATTAAAACTAAAAAAGGAATAAAAAAAGGCAGTTGTTTAATTTAGTATCTTTACTGCATACAAAAACAACTAAAATGTTTTAAAATGTAGCACATAATTTATATTATGAAATGTCCCATGCAAATACTGTTAAGAACAACAATTTTCTTTTTTCTTCTTTCCCTTCAGCAACCTTCCAAACATTTATGGCATGAAGTGGAGTATATGCATTTCAGTCCTCCACAAGTTTAACAAAATAAACAAAAGACCAGTCTTCCACTTTTTTTTTGTAAAGCCATATTTCAGACGTGATTGATGCTTTATAGTTTCACATTTATACACTAATTTCAAAGTTTCTGGTCTTCTTGTTCATCTCCATCTTCCAACCCCAGACTCTGGTTCATCTAGTCAGCTCCTATGCTTTTTTTTCTGTTTCTCAAGCATTTTCCTTTGGAACAATGACTCCCAATCCTTCTAGTCAACTCATGTGCTTTTTTCTTTCTCATAAGCATTTTCATTTGAACATTTGAAAGCGTTTTACTGGCAAAGTCACTTTATAAGCTTTTGTTATCAGAAGAATGATATAAGCTTTTGTTATCAGAAGAATGAGAAGCAGAGTCCCCGTCTGTTTGATGTCTCACATTTTGTTGGGCAAACTTTTGTATTTCCTCCTTAGCCAGTTCTGTATCAAGAATTACTTTGATTCTCCTGGAAAAAAAATAGTCTGAAGACAGCAGGCTCCAGCAGCTGGAAATTCACTTCTGCATCTCAACATTCCGTGTTTGCTGGGATAAATTTACTTGTGTTCTGCCTGGTGTACAGTGAATAATCCTTTCCCACATGCATTCTACTGTCCCCAATTTGTAATACTTTGCATATTTGCCACAGTTTTTTGTCAGGACCAATTCTTTCTGTTGTTTGATTGAATTTTTATTATGGAGGTATTGGTTGCTTTCTTATGGCCAGGTTTGAAGCATACACATGATGTGCCCTTTCACTTAAAAAATCCTGTTGTGAATACCAATATAGTTGGTTATTTGTGCTTTCATAAAATTAATACAGTGTGCTACTTCCAGTTTATGTGCTACAACAGAAAATCTCAGGTTTTCCCTGTGTGCTCTGCCCTGTAACTCTGCCGTTTTTTAAAACAACTCGTCTTCAGCAGTTTTATACTCAGCAAGCCTTTTCTTCATTTCTGGATCTGATTATTCAAATTTTACCAGCTTATCTGAATAGCTGTTTAAAGCTTCCCCCAATTTTTTCACAGCCTTTTGTTATTTGAGTCAATATACTCCTTCAGCATTTCATTTATTTTAATCATCTCTGCACACGTTTGATTTATTTTTTTCCTTGACATTACTGGAAGCCATCTGAACAGCTGCAGGATTTTTCAAAGTCAATGTTTTCTCTTTACCTTTTCTAGATGATTTTCTTTCAGGCTCTGTAAGTTTCGTCTTTGCTGGCATCCATTTAGTTTACTTACTAGTAAGTGACTGAATTAAATAAAACATGCAGAGTTTCTGGCCCTTGTTTCTCATTTTCTTTTTTCACTCTGGGAGAGCTGAAAGCAAGCTGTTGCTGTGGAGCCAGTTGGTGTGCAGCCATCTTGGAAGTCCTCTCCATCTTTATGTCTATACCAGCTAAAAATATACTTACTAATCTCATATTCATGACCTCCTCTCTGCTTTCTAATCTTATTTCCCACACCTCATCTCTTACATTTCTCCTACCCAAAAATGTAAAACTGTAAATTACATTTTAAATCTCACTCTATATGTCAATTTGCCGTATACTAATATGTGATGACTCTATATTTTACTGATTGCAGATTGTCTCTAGTATAGGTGCCTTTCAGTTATTGTATGTCCATGCTGTATCTTTGAGCTTTATGTTTTTTTCTTTATTGTATAATACTCCCATATTTTGTAAGTGGAACCTTTCTTCCTGGGCCTCTACTGAAAAGGAATTACCACAGCCCAGTAGGACTACCCAATTCAGTCAACAAAAGCAGTAAATAAAAAACCAATAAAGAAAGAAAGACTAAAAGGAAAAAATAAAGCAGCAGCTACATTTTGTAGTTGTCACAATGATTTGTTTATGTGTCTTTTTACATATATTATTTTTCTTTTCTTTTTGAATGCTATTATGCTCTTGGCAGTGGATAATTAATAAAACAACATTACCTTATGGTGTAGCAACTCCTTCTTATTTAGTTTTAAAACTGCACTGCTGTAATACTATGCCATCAAAAACACGTACATTGTATTTCCTGTTTTTATTTTTCTCAGAACAATTTATAGCACAATGTCAGTCTAGTCCTAGAAACACATTTTGCTTTCAATGTATTTAAAATGTGCAGAAAACAGCAACAACATAAATCCATTCATCATTCTACTGAAGGGATGGTTAAGAGATTTCATTTTAAAAGCTGACGATAAGTACTCCCTGAAGAAAGGGCGTCTGGATTTGTGTTGACTGACATCATTAGAATGTGTTTCTTGATGTAATGACATCATTAGCACAGTTCAGTCCTGCAAAGATCTAGAGGTCTGTCTCTGTAATCCTCCCATCACAATTAGAAATATGTCTCATACCGCTGGGCTTTTCCACATCTTGTTTATATTAGGTGCAGGGAACTAATGCATGAGTAAACTTTGTAATGGATTACATACTACAAGTGAGCAGCCGATGTTGGAATATTTTATATGATGGCAGCAATTTGCTCAGAATAATGATTTGAGTAATGACAAGCACGGATTATGGTCATAATACTCATTTATTTCTTAAAATGGGGCTTTGAATTTCTTGTAACCAATATCAAGGGTATGTCATCAAATAACAGAGAGTCAAATGTGATATACTATGTCTTTTCACCCTTATTTGGCATTTAAGAAATCTGTATTGCATGGTTTAGCTGAAATGGTTACTTATAAAAATTCTGTTATTTTATTGAAGGACAGCAGAAATTGTGTTCATGTGTGTGTATGCACATCAACATGTGTGCATGGGCATGTTTGTATATGTGCACATGTGTGCATGTGCGTGTGTTTGTATATGTGTGTATGAACGTTTATACATATGCGTACATGCGTATATTCACACATATGTGTGCAAATATGTGTGTAGTTGCATGTGTGTGTGTGTGTGTGTGTGTGTGTGCGTGTGTGCGTGTGTGTGTGTGTGTGTGTGTGTGTGTGTGTGTGTGTGTGTGTGTGTGTGTGTGTGTGTGTGTGTGTGTGTGTGTGCATGTGTGCATGTGTGTGCGAGAGAGAAAGAGAGAGACATTGGCTGAAAGTGTGGGAATTTCCTCCTTTTCACACTGTTGTGTAATCTCAGAGTCAACATAATAAATTATAGAGTGGAGTTGTACGGTAGGTCACCCTGAAAAAAATTATTTTCTTTGGGAAGTCGACAGAATATGCCATTATGAGTGGAGTCTGATGGTGTTAGTTTTGACAAAATATTATTTTTGTGTCACCGACATAAATTTGGGAACCATAAAACCCCAAGTTAATGCTGTCATAAATATTACATGCTACAACATCTATGATATACATTTAACAATTCTGAAATGATCTTTAATGATTAGGGAGTGTTTTGTTCCTTGTCATATGATACCTCATTCATAATTCTTTGCTACAACGATCGGTTACTAAATGTGAGCACAGCTGCAAGCTTTCCTGTTTTTTTTTTTTTTTTTGCTGTAGAGCCTGTCCTTACCTATGGTCTGCCATGGGAAATAATGTTGCAATATTAAACATTAATTTCTGTACTAATTTCTTCTCACGATAAGCCCCTTTTTAATTTTTTCTTGGGGGGTAGGTTCTAAGAAAAGTAAATATTTAAACAGGTGTGTTTGTTCAGTTAAATCGTCAGCCACCCACAGTGTTTCTTTCACATAGCTGCAGAGGGCTGCATTTCAATTGATATTTGATATTTGACTTATGGAGAAGAAAGCTTGCTTTCCAAAAGTTCTATAAAATAAAATACACTGTATGTTTTGGAGGTTAAAATGTATTAATATAAATCAGTCTTTTTATTTGGATACTACATAGCATTATACATTTTAATGGTTCTTAACACATTTTATTATTTTTGTGTTTTGTCAGCCATATAACTTAATACCTATGACAGAAGAATTCCTGAATATGGGTAAGGAAGGTAGTTTAGATGAAGTCACATGTTAGCGCTGGCCAGGCACTCTGAAATTTCATACACAGACACACACACACACACACACACACACACACACACACACACACACACACACACACACACACACACACATTCACAGATATATGTAATATAGTTGCACGCAAACATTCATGCATCATTCCAAAATCATACTTGGGAATTTAATAGACAAATTCATCACATAAACTATTGTGCTTACATCGACACATCACTGAGTGCATAGACTTAGTAAGTCAGGAATAAAAGCTGAGGCAGAAAGGCCTAGCTAGGTTAAAAAAGCTTTATCTATAGAAGTAAGAGAATAATAATAAAACAGGGTCCAAGAAACTGAACGTTATGAATGAAGCAACACAGGCCGAATGATGGAGGTAAGATTTTTGTGAGCTCAGGATATGGGGTAGTTCTTTCATGGAGCTTTGTAATGCTACAGAATGTAGGATCTGTGGGAGAATGGAAAAGCTTCATGGGAGAATTTAGAGAAGGTTGTAAGCAGATTTGCCAATCAGGACAGAAAGGATAGAATGGGACTGGTAACTGAAGGTCAGTAAATAGAGAGGGGCAGGAAAACACTGGTGGTAAGACATTGGACAGAATAACATAAGCAGACATTGTTATAGAAGTGCTGCCAAGCAGAGTGAGTGGAGAAACCGAGAGATGCAGGTGGAGAAGAAATGACTATGAGAATGAAGCTAAGGTGAAGGGATTTGTGCAGACAGCAGTAAACTACTGATGAAGGATGCAAAGACAGATGTGACCATGTAAGAGCTATCACTACAAGGAGAGCTGGAAGAAAGTGGGCAGGGGCCAACAGACAGATGGAAGGGGCAGGGTGTGAATGACTCACATACTGAGAATGAAGCTAAGGTGGCAGGATTAGTGCAGACAGCAGTAAACCACTGATGAAGGACGCAGAGACAGATGTGACCATGTAAGAGCTATCACTACAAGGAGAGCTGGAAAAAAGTGGGCAGGGGCTAACAGACAGATGGAAAGGGCAGGGTGTGTATGACTCATTCATGCCATGGAGACTGCTGGGAAAACTAGAGGTATGGTGGCAGGATCAAGCCTATGGAACTGGATTACTCTATGGTTAATTGGTAGGACAAAGAGGATTGTAGTGAGAAGGACAGCACTGCAGTGGTCAGTCCTTTGCCCAGCATTCTTCATTGCGTTCATTCCACATGTATCTAAATTTCCAAGTTTACAAAGACCAGGAACCAATTCTTTGCAGATGACACAAAGATAGAAACAGCAATGAGGTGGAGTGGAGTTTAAAGAAAGATCTGGAAAGGCTGACTGAACTGTCTGAAAGGTAGCATTTGAGGTTTATAGCAGATAAATGCAAACCATTGCAGTTAGGTCACAACAAGCATGTGTGAAGTATTAGCTGGAGGTATCCAATTGATAGCAGATGAGCAGCAGAAGAATTTGTTAATTACACCTGAGCAGACCCCCAGGACCAGAGTAAGAGTGAGAGACTCCAAAAGCAAGAGGTAATGGTTCATCTCTCACAGCCCTGATCGGGCTACATCTTGAGTACTTTGTGCAGTTCTAAAGGCTGTACAAGGAAATGAACACCAGGATGCAGAAAGGAGTTCAGAGAAAGAAAATCATCAGAGTGATCATGGGATGGACATAAATGGATATCACCAAAAACTAGAAGAGGTGGGACTTTTCTCATTATAGAACAGAAGAAGCACTAGGATCAGGGGTTGGCATAATGGTTAAGGTGTTTACCTTACAAACCCAAGGTGCAGGGTTTTATTCTCTAATGGGATAATTGGCTAGGCTTAAAATGGTTCACAGGTGCAATTATCTTAGTACTGACCTATGAAACTATGAACCTATGTGATATAGGACACAAAATTACATGAAAGAGATTTGAAGATGTCATCTTGAACAATAAGGACAGAGGAAAGCAGAGGTGCAGAAGCAATAGATCACAGAGACAAATAACTCCTTGGATTTCTAAAAGCATTTCTTCACAGAGAAGGGTGCAGAGTCACAGAACAGACTTTCCTGCATGGTGGAGAAGGAATTTACAGATGGATTCAGGAGCACACTGGGGAAGTGGAGAAAGAGTAGAGGGATAGAGATGGAAAAAAGGTAGAATGTTAACCATAGTTACAAAGCAGAGTAGACAGACTTACTCTCTCTCTCTTTCTGCAACCAAGCAAAATGTTAAATAATGAAATGTAATGCAGACTGCAGTGCTGAAAGCTTATGAACTAGACAGAATTCCGTTATGTTCTGCCATCCTTGTAGCACCAAGTACTGGCTGTGACCCATGAGACCATTGTTTGAGTGGTGGGCTCAGACACCACAGCAGATGGCAAGAATGAGCTTTGTTAATGCAGGCTTGGTCATCCTGAGGAGATGGAGTGCTTCTTGTCTGTTTGGACAATGTCTCTTGGTGGATGCTGGTGCTTGTAGTTTGGACTGATAAAAAGTTCAGGGAACACAGGCAAATCACCTGCAACAGACAGTGTGTGTGCATGTTGACTAATGCATATTGGCATTACTGCACACCCAGTGCAGGGAATAGCATTACATTTGAGATAAAAAAGCCTCTCCTGCTGTCGGGATGGTGTCATACCAGGATGGACCTATCCACTTTCTGGCTTGCTGTGGAGACTAAGGAAAGAACACAGGCATGGAGAAGCAGATCATTTGGTAAGAATGTTTATATGAACTGATATGTTGGATGCTGTCTTACCCTGCAGTACGTTCCTGCAAGGACAACTGCCCTGATCATGTCCTGCAGGATCAAGTGCATGTGAGATACACTGTGGTGAAATTAGAAGATTCCTTTTTGGGTTCAGCCTTTTAGGAAGTAGTGAGAAGGCTGATTGGTTGTAGAACAAGAAGGCAGGTCACTCTGGAGTGTAGGGGGTTATATGTATGGAGGCATGCCAGGCCAGGTAAAAAGGGTAGACAATCGGGAGCAGTGGGTTATAAGTTGGTAGTGTGAAGGGGATGTGAATCTGTTGCTTAGCTTAGGAAACTGTGTGTGTGTGTGTGTGTGTGTGTGTGTGTGTGTGTGTGTGTGTGTGTGTGTGTGGTGGCAAACCAGCTGTGTAGCATGGTGAAATAATGGGTGGAAGTCAGTAGCTGGCTGATTGAAAATCTTGAAGTATTGCAATGCAAGATTTGATGCTGGGATTAAAAGGCAATTCACTTAGTATCAAATAAATATACTCAGCTGTTAGAAAGCTGGGACTGGGAGTAAGTAAGGTTTGGTGATAGTAGGGCAACAATAAGAGGTAGAGGGAAGGGGACAGGAAGGGGGTACTCAGGAGGGAGTAGGCTTGGCAAGTTGGAAAGGAAGAACCTTTACAGGGAATGGGGAAAAGGAAGGGAGGTTTGAGGGAAGAATGGGAAAGGCAATTTAAAAGTAAAGTGAGAAATGTATGGCAATTGAGAAAATGAACATGCACATTGAGAAGTTGGAAAAGATGTGGCTTATCACATGCATTAATTAGCCTGGAGTGAAGAAGTAGGATGGGAAGACGGCAGTACAAAATAGATGACAGCAAAGTCGATGGGGATGGAGATTTGGATTTTGAACTACCAGACTACAGCCCCCTCTGCTAAGGACAGAAATAAGCAGAAGTTTAGTGGGGGGCGGGGGTTTGCAATGTTTATGATGTATGATGTATGCATCAGAGTGCAGCATGGAAGAGGTGAAGGAGAAAGAGAATCGAATATCTGTATCCATATGCTTCCTTCCGTTAGGGATAACACATGCTGACACTGTTTAATGGATATCAATATTCTATAACTCCTCAGTGCAAGAAATGGAGACATCAGACCAGACAGTGTTGGGTATAAAAAAGAAAATTACCATAGTGAGATAATTTATCCTTCTGGGACTTGATTGGGAGGTTACTGCTTTTATATTTTGGAAAGAAAGAAAGAAAGAGAGAAAGAAAGAAAGAAAGGAAGGAAGAAAGAAAGGAAGGAAGAAAGAAAGAGAGAGATAGAAAGAAAGAAAAAGAAAAAAAGAGAGAAAGAGAGAAAGAGAGAGAGAGAGACAGAGGTAGACAGAAAGATAGATAAAGAAAGAAAGAGAGAAAGAAAAAGAAAGAAAGAAAGAAAGAAAGAGGGAGAGAGAAAGAAAGAAAAAGACAGAAAGAAAGAAAGAAAAGGAAAGAAAAAGAGAGAAAGAACGAAAAAGAAAGAACGAAAGAAAAGAAAGAAAGAAAGAAAGAAAGAAAGAAAGAAAGAAAGAAGAAGGAAGAAATAGAGAAAGAAAGAGAGAAAGAAAGAAAGAAAGAAAGAAAGAAAGAAAGGAAAGAATGAAGAAAGAAGGAAAGAAAGAAAGAAAAGAAAGAAATAAAGAGAAAGAAAGAAAGAAAGAGAGAAAGAGAGAGAGAAAATAAGAGAAAGAAAGAAAAAGAAAATAAAGAAGAAAAGAAAGAAAGAAAAAGAAAGAGAAGGAAAGAAAGAGAAGGAAAGAAAAAGAAAGAAGGAAAGAAAGAAAGAAAGAAAGAAAGAAAGAAAGAAAGAAAAAGAGAGAGAAAGAGGTGAAAATGGTTAAAGGGTGATCTTCAGCAGAAAGTTTAATCCTCAGCAATTCAAAATTACATATCTGAGCTTTTCTTAATAATAAAGAAAGAGAAGGGGCAGAAATAAAGCAACCTTGTTATGTTGTATGAAGTTCCAGAATCCAGCAGAGGTTGGGAAGTTGAGATTCGGATTACTGAGATCTGGGAGTGCTGTGTGAGAAATTTTGGAATATCTCTGGATCAGAGCTGTGAAAAATGGGAAATAGAAAAGCTCTTGGGATTGCATTTGTGGATACAAGTGGTAATAAAGGTCTGTAGTAGAAAAAATGGGAAGACCAAGATAGTGAGGAAATCAGAATGGTGCTGAAAGGCAGTGAAAAATGCAATTATAGACAGAAAGATAAGGACTGTTTGTGTGAGTGTGTGTATGTGTGTGTGTGTGTGTGTGTGTGTGTGTGTGTGTGTGTGTGTGTGTGTGTGTGTGTGTGTGTGTGTGTTTGCATGTGTGCACGTGCGTGATGCATCCATCGAAGCCAGGAAGGAGATACAACAGTTATCAGGAAAACCAAGGACAAGGTTGCCCTCATGGGTGAGAAGTGAAGTACATATGACAGTGCAGAATGACAAAAAAAACTGAGACTGAGTTGAGTGAAACTGAGAAAAGCATGAGCATGTGGAAGACTGGCTGCAGATACTAAATCATTCTTTCACCTTCTTCCTTTCAGTGAAGATTGGTAATAAAGATACAACTTACAAGTGAACTGTATGAAGAACTGGGATAAGTGGCCAAGCAGAGTTGTCCAGAGATGGACCGGCAATGAGAAATCATACACAGAGCTCATGTAACTTCCTACTCCAGATAACGCAAAGGTAGCCAGAGGGTAAGAAGGCCTGTTGACAGTTAGCAAGTAAGGGTATCAGTAGGCCCACTGCAAAGATAAAAACAAAAGAGGTCAAGTCATTATCTCTCATCCCTCCACCCCAGTAAAGTGAATGATGCCCTCGTTGGTGGATTTTTGAATACCGGTGGATTGACAATTAGCAGGCATCATTTTTCCAGCAGGAGTCTTGCTGCTTCACTGCAAGACAGCTCAGTGATTGGGTGGTCCTTGTAAACAAGATATATCTTGTCTTCATCAAGGCCCTCAATACAATATTACACAGGAGGCTTAAAGGAAAAAGTAAAGTACATTGCTAGATTTTAAATCTGAGAAGGGTCAAACATTCTGGGTCGTCAGCTCATTGTCTGGAATGTAATGTGCATGCATGCAAGTAATCAAAATTATAATCTTAAAGGCTGACAATGTGAAACAGCCTGAAAAATATAAAAAGTAAACTTACCAAAGAAATGCTGTCATTTAAAAGTATTACTTCTTTCCTCAAAAACATTTTTCTGTGCTTGATTTTGTAACATCTGGCTTATATTATAACTTTAGAGCAACCCTTAAAAGCAGATCTGTGATTATTCCATGACTAGTACGAAGGAACATCCAAGAATGGATACGCATTTCTTAACATTCACAAAATTCAGGAATGAAAGTCTGTAACTTAATAGAAAACTTATAGATACTTCCAATACATGTCTACTATGTTAGAAAAGATGAAAACAGCAGTCTATGTTTGAAACACCATATAATAATACAGCTTTAATCATTGCTCCCACTAATGCACTAAATGAAGGCCTGCTCTCATCATTACATTGTTATAAATCATGCAACAAAAGATCCATTTGGACTGCAGGAATTCTCGTCCTCATTATATTTATAACCTCTTTTTAAGTGACCATAGGATGGGGTGATAACAAGCAAAAATGTAAAAGGAAGACTTCAAGAGCTACAAGACATTAACCTATTGCTTTTATTGTATAACACTTTTGTAATCACCAGGAAATGGTTCAGATTCATCTGCTGTATTTGTTCACCTTAATTCATAATGGAGCTAACACAGTGTCCCCTCACCAAACACACTCACAACCAGGTTCTTAGTATAATTAATACAAATAAAATTATGTCAGTAAAAGTAAAATATCAGAAATTATAATGGGGATCATTCTAGAAATTTCTTCAAGAGTTTCATTTGCCTGTCAGTTCTTTTTGGTCTCTTGCTTGGAATGGGGCTGTTTAGAAAGACACAATTAAACTAAACTAAACTATATGTAAAGGTAAACTTACTAAAGACCCACTGTAATTTAGAAGTATTACTTCTTTCCTCAAAATAAGGGTAGAAAGACCTCATGACAATTTATGCACACATTATGCCAATTTTTTTCTATGCTTGCTTTTGTAACATCTGGCTTGTATTATGATAACCTTAGTGCAACCCTAAATGTATATACAAGTTAAGGTGCTTGGAACTAACTCAAAGGGATAACTTAATGCACTGCTGCTATCCATTACAAATCCTTTTAACGCTGCATTCAGAAAGTCATGTTTTTGTTAATATAGAACAGATGTCTCAGGTAAAGACTGCAGAGCTTTTGTTTTTTCATGGATGTGTGTGTTTCCACTGGAGAAGATGTAAATAAGTATTGGACCTTAGTTAAGCACATTCAGTGACTGAAAGCCTGCTGTAGAGATGTGAAATGGAAACTAAATTCTATTATAAAAATAAATATTTTAAACATCTTAAGAGAACTATCAATGGGTCAAAATTACATGTAACATAGAGGGTATGATCATTATTTATGTAATTGCCTCAGGCTCTATTTCTTTTTTTTTTTTTAGATTTTTCATCATTCTGCACAAATTCTGCTTTTTTATTCTGAAATATAAAAATACTGCTTTTGAGTGATGTTTATTAAAAGCACATAAAACAATACTGCTAGCATTAGGGACAGCCAATAGTAGCAAGTCTATCAATTACAGTTGTTTAATGGGATATCTTGTAGTAACCCTCTTTGGTTATTTCAAGCTTCTGGTGATGAATTGTCACCCCACATGCTAAAATTCTGCCCTCCTTGTATTCTGCCTCGAGACTACAGACCGTGGTGCAAAGACAAAAATAAATGACTCTGAAATGACTTTATTTGAAGCAGTTAGTAAATTCACTGTTTAATGCACCTCCTCATTCATTCGTGTAGCAAGAAGTGTTAATGATTGACAGCCCAAATTATTAATTTTTTTTAATTTAAGAGGCAAAGCTTTGGATACGGAAGAAAAAGAAAAAGCTACACGTTAGCATTGTCTAGTGACGGGGGCAGAGTTAGGGTTAACATGCATTAGCAAGCTTGGGTGGGGGGGGGCTTTGCTCTCCTTTATTACTTTAATAATGCATGCTAACCCTAACTGTGCCTATTCCCCTACACCTTACCTTGGGTATTGCTAGGACCTATAGAATTAGTAGTTTTAGTTTTGAAATGTACCGAAGGGACTTGGTTCAAACTGATCTTGGGAGGGCTATGTGTGGTAAGAATGGAGACGACAGAGGAGAGAATGATTTAGAAAAGAATTTATCTGCAAAACTATTAGCAATGTCCTTGAAGTCAGAGAAGAAGGTACTGTTAGGGATAAGTTCTGAACAGCTTGAGTAAAACAGAAGTATAGAGTTATTTATTCAAATGTCTGCTTTATTGAACGGATGTTTTATGGGATGTGTGTATTGCTGGTGTGTGTGTGCATGTATATATGTACACACATAGCTCACAAGCTAAGACAGCAACAAAACCACAAACTGAAGTAAAAGCCACAAAAGCTCAACAGCTTAGAAAACCCTGGTCTGTTCAGAACAACAAGATGCAAATCTCCAAAAAAATACTGTATAATAGCTAGGACCATTAAAAACCTCTTTAATAAAAATTGTTTAAAATAAGATAAGCGCTTTCATTGTGTTTCACCACAAAACTTCATCAGATAAATCCAAGGAACAAGGGCCAAAAATTTATGTAAGACATCACCCTTCAGCAGCCAAAGTGTCAAAATTGAGCCAGTGCTTCCTTAAAGGCAGACTTGCATTATCTTCCTAAAACCTTTAATTTTAACAGACTGGAAATGGAAATACATTCATTAATGCCTGGCCAAACATCAGCTTGAAACACCAGCTACCAAAATACTTCTCTTCTTTCTAGAAATAAGTGCCGTGGACCTCCTCTAGCCCCTTGGTGGATCTGCTTGACAACCACAAAATAAGAATAGTGGTCATGGAATTCTGTTACATGTTTATACAGGGTGTTCGTAATTTTACCTTTTCATAAAGATGTTCATACATCTTTTTTTTAAGACATGTTCAGTCTTTCCAGTATAAAATGATGGACATACGTGACAGAGAGCAGTAGAAACCACACCTTTGCTGTTACAATCATATTTTTCTCTAACCCAAACATGTTTTTTATGCAAAAAGAGTCACCCACTTGGATCCACTTACAGAAACAGGATCGCCCACATTTGGTCATTCTACAGACATTGCTGGTTCCATTGTAATTAAGTAATGTGCCGTCCAACATTTTTAAGTTCTTGCCTCTTCTGAAAACTGCCAAAGACCATTCTGGAAGTAGTTGTAGAAGTCCCCTGTTTTTCTTTAAATAAATCCCAGTTCTTCTTAAGTATCCATTGTTTAGTCTGGTAGTCTTGGTTAAAGTCGGTAATAAAGGCACTCCCCAGATGGCTAGTTCCATTGTTGTCTTATTCACCAGTTTCAGTGATAATGGCATTGTTGTTATTGACTATCGGGACGGAGTGATTCGTTTTCCTTTTCATCACTACGTCCTCCTTAATGTCAGTTAAAAACTATTTTGGGTAAACCCTTGCCAAAAACATGTTTTCCAAAGTAACACACTCTTCCCATAAGTGTTGTTCAGGGTGACCATTCTTGCGACCCTCACAAATTGTCCCTTTACTACTGATTTATTTTGAGCTAGGGGATGGGCACTCGAAAAATTGTAATTACCAACAATTATATTTTTTATGAGGGACAATTGTATCATCAAAGCCAATACTGTAATGGCTAAATGGGAACAGCCTTCATGTTCATTGGCTTCTTTCACAAGTCCGTGAGATTTTACACCAGACACCTGGATGATTTGTTTATCATCTAACGGGATACTGAGGACAAGCTGATGGAATTTATGAACTACATCAACTCAAGCATGGAGTTTTCAAACAATAAATAAGGATAAGATCGACATTCCTTACCTGGATGGGTTTTTTTTGTCCAAAAACGTGAATAATGGCTGTTATGTTTCAAGCATTTATCAAAAGCCAACTTACTCCAACTCCTTCCTCCATTTTTAGAGTGCCCATCCCCTTTCTCAAAAGAAATCGGTAGTAAAGGGACAATTTGTGAGGGCCATAAGAATGGTCACCGTGGAAGAACACTTCTGGGAAGAGTGGAAGAGAGTAGTTGTGCAGCTGTTTAAATGAATTTAAATAAATGTTGTGTAATGCTGTTATATTGCTATTTAACTGAGATCTTTTGGCATAATGATTAAGGTATTTGACTTCCATCCAGAAGTTAAGATGTTTGATTCTGACACCTGGCCAATACCTCTATGGAGTTTAAATGCTTTCCTTGTGTTTCTGTGGATTCTTCCTTCCTTCCAAAAACATGCTGAGTGTTTCCATTTAAAAATCACCCAAGAATGCAGTTGTGGGCAGTAGCAAATATGGTAGATGGTACCCTATAAGGGTAAGACTTGTATAGAAAAACTGCTTTGGACATCAGTCGTGATGCACAGTATCGTCTATATAGGAGAACATGGATCACAGAGTGTGCCTGTGTCAGGGCTAGCCATTGTAAGATGTGAAAACTGGCTTTAGATGATTCGGTTGTGTCGACTAATGTTGCCAAAAATAGGATAAGTAAGTAGAGGACTAGGCATAATCCAACCTACAACAGGTAGCCATACTAATGGTTGGAGGTGTGTATCTGCCCCTCTTTGCCACAAAGCCCAGCTGCCCTGGGTCAATAAGCTGCTGGCCATCTGGTGTCCTGTTGCCCAGCTTGGGTTACCTGGGATAGACTTTTTGCAAAAGCTGCATGAAAACTGATCAACCTGCCAAACATGAATTAAGGATGCAGCTTGGAAGTGGATGACATTATGGTAAGGAAGAGGCTGGACATCTTCTGTATCCTGGAGACAAGATGGAAGAACAGTGCAGCAAAGTCACTTGGCTTGGGCTCTAGAGTCTACTACTTAGGAACAGGTCAGGCTAAAAATGTTATGGGATATGTGGTGAGGGGGCTGCTTCAGAAGACAGTGAGGGATGTCATCAGAATTAGTGATATGCTTGTGGCAATCAGACTCCAGTGTAATTATAGAGCAGTATTCATAATTTTAAACTATGCCTTGAAACTGGATTGATAACGAAGAAAAGTGTACATCTGGGCAGCAGTTGCAGGACCTACTAGATAAAGCAGGATGACATGAGTTGATGTTTATTTATTTATTTATTTGACATGTGTTTACTAGGAAAGTCTGACTGGGTCATAGTCTACCCATTTTCAGCAGAGGCCTGGGGAGAAATGCTCCAAATACATATAGATACATCATTGGTTTTTAACAGCAAAGACACAACAGACATTGAACATCAAAACATTCAATCACAAATCACACATATCTGATACAATATTTTAGGAAAAAGATGACATTTATCATATAGAAAGATTAACAGCAGGATATGCTAAAAGGTGGAGAGGTAACATATTTGAAGCCTGTATCTGTTAGGAGGAAGGAAAGGCTATGTCATTTTAACTGAACTGGTGAGAGATGTAGGGAGTAGGAAGTAAAGAGATAGCGGAGGTGGAGGTAGAGATAGACAGAGGGGAAGTTATACAGGAAGGAAGGGATAAGAAAACAAGAGTTAGAGAGATGTACGAGAGCTTTATCCTGGATTATTACAGGAGCAGAGCCATGATTTGGTTAAGTTTTCTTTTAAGGAGCATTTGAAGGAGTGTAGGTTTGTGGTAGTTTTGATAGCTAAAGGAAGGGTGTTCCATAATTTTGCAACAGATGAAGAGTAGAGACTTGTACCTGGGCTATTTTGGATTGATGGGTTGTGAGGAGGTGTTTGTGTGCAGATCTAAGATGTCTATTTAGTACACAAAAGTCTATTATTGGGCTGAGGGTGGGACAAGTGAGGGGTAGTTTCTGGATGATATTATGCAGTGCAATAAGTTGTAGGCATTGAAGTTGGAGGGGGAGTTCAAGCCAGCAGAGAGAAAGCAAGGCTTTACAATGATGTGTTAGATGGGGTGCATTTGTGGCACACTTGTCAATTTTATTGTAGCAGCTTTCAATTTGTTTTTGCAGGGAAGTCTGTAAATTTGTGAAGATTGGAGCTCTGTATAATAGTGAGACAAAGAGGCAGGCTTTGGCCAGTGTTGTTTTGGTAAGTGTGGTGAGGAAATGTTTGTTTCTGTATAGGATGCCTAGATTTTGGTGGGGTTTTTTGATGCTACTTTGTATGTGGACATTGAATTTGAGTTTTGTCATCAGTTATTATACCTAGTAATTTGATATGTTGAACCTATTCAATTTCTGCGCTGTTAGCAGAAAAGATTTTGAAATGTGTTGTACTGGAGCATTATGATTTGCTGGAGAAAAGGAGAATTTAATTTTTCTAGGGTTCGATAGGAGTTGAGCATTTGAGAGCTAGGCTTCTATGGATGAGAAGGCCTTGTCATGTTATATAGGTGGTTTACTGTGTCTGATTTACAGATGATTGTAGAGTCATCTGTGTAATGTATTAGAGTACCTTCATTGGAGGCTGTATGAAGGCAGATGATAAAAACATTAAAAAAAGTGGTCTAAGGATGGAGCTTTGTGGTACACCTGTGGAAATGATGAGATAGGGAGAGATAGAGTGTTTTCATTTTACTGCTTCTTGTCTCTCAGTTAGACAACTAGAGAACCACTGAAGTGAGGAGAGAGATAGACCAATACTGGAAAGTTGATCAAGGACCTTAGAGAGAGGGAGACCAAATCAAATGCTTTTGACAAGTCTAGGAATAATGCAGATAGTAATTTACCAGTGTCACAGGCTTTGTTGACAGTGTCCATAAAAGATAGTAGAGCTATTGAGATGCTGTGGGCAGGTCTAAAGCCACATTGTGTGTGAGTGACAAGATTATTAAGTGTGATGAAGAGGAGGAGGAGTGTGAGGGCAGCACCAAGGATCAAATGATGGAAACTGAAAAAGGGTAATTGTGAGGTGGAGTTCAGGGAAGAGTTAAGACAGGGATGAAACAACTGAAAATCCAAACCAGAAAAACAACCAACAGGAAAGGATCCACCAAAAGTAGTTTATTAAAACTCTCTGATGTCTCGGCCACAGCCTTCAAGGATTAAGACAGCCTTCAAGAGTTAAGACAGGCACTGGGTGACAGTGAAGAGTTACCAAATAGCTGGGTAACTACAGTAGAGTTAGTAAGGGAGACGGCTAGGAAGGTGCTTGGTATGACACCTGGACAGAGGAAGGACAACAAGGAGACATGGTGATGGAATGAGGAAGTACAGGAGAGTATACAGAGAAAGAGGATGGCAAAGAAGAAGTGGGATTGTCAGAGAGATGAAGAAAGTAGATAGGAGTATAAGGAGATGAGGTGCATGGCAAAAAGAGAGGTGGAGAAGGCTAAGGATAAGGCATATGGAGAGTTGTATGAGAGATTGGACACTAAAGAGGGAGAAAAGGACCTGTACTGATTGGCTAGACAGAGGGACCGAGCTGGGAAAGATGTGCAGCAGGAAAGGGTGATAAAGGATAGTGAGGGAAATGTACCCACAAGCAAGGAGAGTGTGTTGAGTAGACGGAAAGAGTATTTTGAGGGGCTGATGAATGAAGAGAATGAGAGAGAAGGTTGGATGATGTGGGGATAGTGAATCATGAAGTGCAATGGATTAGCAAGGAGGAAGTAAGGATAGCTATGAAGAGGATGAAGAATGGAAAGGCTGTTGGTCCAGATGACATACCTGTTGAAGCATGGAGGTGTTTAGGTGAAATGGCAGTGGAGGTTTTAACCAGATTATTTAATAAAATTTTGGAAAGTGAGAGGATGCCTGAGGAATGGAGAAAAAGTGTTTTGGTACCAATTTTTAAGAATAAGGGTGATGTGCAGAGCTGTAGTAACTACAGAGGGATTAAATTGATCAGTTACAACATGAAGTTATGGGAAAGAGTAGTAGAAGCTAGGTTAAGAAGGGACGTGATGATTAGTGATCAGCAGTATGGTTTCATGTTGGGAAAGAGCACTACAGATGATGTTTGCTTTGATAGTGTTGATGGAGAAGTACAGAGAAGGTCAGAAGGAGTTACATTGTGTTTTTGTAGACTTAGAGAACGCATATGACAGGGTGCCTAGAGAGGAGTTGTGGTATTGTATGAGGAAGTCGGGAGTGTCAGAGAAGTATGTAAGAGTGGTACAGGATATGTGCAAGGGTAGTGTGACTGCGGTAAGGGCTACGGTGGGAGTGATGGATGCATTTAAGGTGGAGGTGGGATTACGTCAAGGATCAGCTCTGAGCCCTTTCTTATTTGCAATAGTGATGGACAGGTTGACAGAAGAGATCAGACAGGAGTCCCCGTGGACTATGATGTTTACAGATGACATTGTGATCTGTAGTGAGAGTAGGGAAAAGGTGGGGGAGACCCTGGAGAGATGGAGATATGCTCTAGAGAGAAGAGGAATGAAGGTCAGCAGGACTAAGACAGAATATATGTGTGTGAATGAGAGGGAGGATAGAGGAATGGTGAGGATGCAAGGAGTAGAGGTGGCAAAGGTGAATGAGTTTAAATACTTGGGATCAATAGTTCAGAGTAATGGTGAGTGTGGAAGAGAGGTGAAGAAGAGAGTACAGGCAAGATGGAGTGGGTAAAGAAGAGTGTCAGGAGTGATTTGTGAGAGACGAGTACCAGTAAGAGTGAAAGGGAAGGTCTGCAAGAGGGTAGTGAGACCAGCTATGTTATATGAGTTGGAGACAGTGTCACTGACAAAAAGGCAGAAGTTGGAGCTGGATGTGGCAGAGTTAAAGATGTTAAGATGTTAAGATTTGGACTGGGTGTGATGAGGGTGGATAGGATTAGAAATAAGTATATTAGAGGATCAGCCCAGGTTGGAAGGTTTGGAGACAAAGCCAGAGAGGCAAGATTACATTGGTTTGGACAGTTGCTGAGGAGGGATGCTGAGTATATTGGCAAAAAGATGCTAAAGATGAAGCTACCATGTAACAGGAAAAGAGGAAGGCCTAAGATAAGGTTTATGTATGTGGTGAGATAGGACATGCAGGTGGTTGGTGTGACAGAGCAAGATGCAGAAGACAGGAAGAAATGGAAACAGATGATCCACTGTGGTGACCCCTAACGGGAACAGCTGAAAGAAGATGATGATGTATTGAAGTGCGGTTATACTAAATTCTTTTGGTTCGTTGAGGGGTTAGTGCATTGAGAATATTTAAGAATGTTTTATTGAAATGTTCACCTGGCTTATCAAGGGGGAATATTTTTAGGACAGTCCAGAGAGTCAGTGAATACATCTTTGTTCAATTTGTGTAGGTTGTGTATAGTTTTGAATTTGTGTTGTTTTAAGGGTTGATTGTCCTATGGATATAAGCAGGTAAATGGCCACTTAGAGAGTCTGTGAGTGTACCTGTGGAAGGGTAATTAGTGGGGTTAGACACTAGAATGTAATCTAGAGTGGACTGTTGGGTATTGTTTTTCTTATATCTAGTTGGTGTATTAATTAAGTGAGTAAGGCTGCAGAGGTTATACTGCTAGTCAGGGTATGGGTAGAGATAGTCTGCCAGCAAATGTTAACATCACTGAGGATAATGGTTTCATTTTGTATTGTTTCATAAATCCAGGATAGGATGTTTTCTAAGACAGGAATGTTTTGTCCTGGAGGGATATACAATACAACATTGCATTTGCTCTTGGCTGAGTTTATTTTTAGAAATGTGATAAGGATTTCTGCATTAACAAATTTGGGTGTAGTTTTAGCATAGGGATAACTGTGTAGGTATTAGAGAAGATTAGGGCTATTCTGCCTGCTTGAGAAAGGGGAGGTTGAGAACTGGGACAGAAGTGGTAGAAGATAGAAGAGTGGGGAATATGATAGCAAAGAGAATGCAGAAAATGGCATTATTGGATTTGTGGGAATTTTTTATATGCCACAAGGCTTTGTGGGGGAATGCTAACATGAGAAGGGGAGAGTGTAGAGATTCAGCTGGAGAGGAGGGGATATGAGACACCAGTAGTGGATTTTGCACCAGAAACAATCAGTGAGACTGGGAAGGAGGGAAGGAGGAAGCAGACGTAATGAAAGTAAAGGCACCTGGAAGAGAAAACTAGAAATGTCAAGCATTAGGTGGGATGAAAGCAGTAAACGCATTTAGATAAGTGTCACTGGGCAAAAGCAATCCAAACTTGGTTATGCAAAAGGAAAGGGATAGCAAAGGACTTTTGTAGAGGGGCTTCCAACTAGGTCTGCATGTTAGACTCAAAACTTTGATATCTGTATAATGCAAGAGACTGCTGGTCTTTCTTTTGTTTTGCTTTAAGGCAGATACCACATGAAATAATTTAGGTGCATTTAGCACTACTTATCATTAAGCCAATCAGTGTACTTTTGATCATGGAATCCTGGGACTGTGTCTTGAAACCTTGGCAAGGGTTGCAGATTAATTAGCAGGTCATGGTTCCTGCAGAAGAGTGATGACAGAAGGCAGTTTATCATGCTTTATGTATTTCTTTGCCATCGAGCTTTGCGTGTGGGTAGTTATACAGCAAAAAGAACTGTTGTCCTGGGTGCACACTTGTGGAGGGAAAGCTTGATAAGGGGGGGTGGTTGAGAGCTGGGAGAGAAGCGGTAGACAGTGGAAGAGTGGGGAAGGTGATTGCAAAGAAAATGACAATATATGACCTGAATGCACATATCAAGACAGATGGAACAGGTTATGAGGACTCTTTGGGTTCACATGGCTGGAGTAGCAGGAATAAAGGACTTCTGTCTGGCAAATGGCTTGACGATGGAACACAAGGTTCAACAAGAACGCAATCACAAGATCACATACAACAGTGGCCAATATGCAACTCAGGTAGACTTCCTCCTAGTACGCAAAGGGCATCGAGGTAGAATCAGTGACTGCAAAGTCATCCCCAATAAAGCAGTCAGCCCACAGCAAAAACCACTGGTTTCCACAATCAGCTGCCAACAATGGTCAGAGAAGGCTCTATGGTCTATAGAGAGTAGGCTGAAGACCTGGACGTTGACTAGAGCGAAAGCACAAGAGTTCAAAGAAAAAGAACAAATAGTTGGAGTTAAAGAAGAATAGCGGTGCTTCAAAATGTGGGTCTATCAAACTGTGCCAGGTATGGAAGAAAGGTACATAAGGAAAGCTGGTAGTAGAATAGAGAAGTACAGGACATCATCAAAGAAAGAAGGAGTGCAGGAAAAAGTGAGAGACAGAAAAGACAGGCCAGGCTAGGAAGGAATACTGGTTGACTAAAAACAGGCTAAGAGAAGAGTTACAGTGGCATCAAAGGCACTCTGCCAGCTTCTGGTAAGTGATTCAGTAGAAAGCACAGAGAAACTCTATCAGGATGCAAGACAAAAACAGAAAGCTAAAGAATATAGTCATCAGACACCTTTCATAAAGGATACCCACAACAACCTGCTCACTTCTCCACAGGACATCAAAGACAGATGGAAAGAGTACTTCTGGAAGCTTCTGAATGAAGAAAACCTCACAGAAGCTGGACTGCTCCAGACACAACCTGCTATGAAAGTAGAAGTGGAGCTCATCCTAGAAGTAAGAACAGCACTAAAGAAACTGAAGCCAGGGAAAGCAGCAGGCTCATACGAGGTCATGACAGATATACTCAAGACATTGGGTGAGACAGGGGAGAAATGGCTCTTGAGGGTACTCATAGCAGTATGGAGAGAAAGGTGTATCCCAGATGACTGGAGAATAAGCATACTCATGTCAGTGTACAAGAGCAAAGGGGACATCCACAACTGTGGGCAGTACAGAGGTAGCAAACTCCTGTCACACTGCACGAACGTTCTGGAGAGGGTGACTGATAAATGAGTATGCAGAGTAGTAGAAAGTAAGATGAAACATAAAGTTTACCCCGGGGATCACTTCAGTGGCTCTGCTGAATAGAGGCACAGGGAACTAATCTAAGGGGGCAGTGAAAGCCAACACATTCTGGCTAGGCTTATAAATGCCTTTGGGCAGATAGCCTAGTACCTACCTGTGAACTTAAGAGTGATGAGCTGTTTGGATTCAGACCAGGATGCAGCACAATCGATCCTACATTTGCAGTGAGACCCATAGTAGAGAATGAGCTGTTTGGATTCAGACCAGGATGCAGCACAATCGATCCTACATTTGCAGTGAGAGACATAGTAGAGAATGAGCTGTTTGGATTCAGACCAGGATGCAGCACAATCGATCCTACATTTGCAGTGAGAGACATAGTAGAGAATGAGCTGTTTGGATTCAGACCAGGATGCAGCACAATCGACCCTACATTTGCAGTGAGAGACATAGTAGAGAATGAGCTGTTTGGATTCAGACCAGGATGCAGCACAATCGATCCTACATTTGCAGTGAGAGATAGTAGAGAATGAGCTGTTTGGATTCAGACCAGGATGCAGCACAATCGACCCTACATTTGCAGTGAGACACATAGTAGAGAATGAGCTGTTTGGATTCAGACCAGGATGCAGCACAATCGACCCTACATTTGCAGTGAGACACATAGTAGAGAATGAGCTGTTTGGATTCAGACCAGGATGCAGCACAATCAACCCTACATTTGCAGTGAGACACATAGTAGAGAATGAGCTGTTTGGATTCAGACCAGGATGCAGCACAATCGACCCTACATTTGCAGTGAGAGACATAGTAGGGAATGAGCTGTTTGGATTCAGACCAGGATGCAGCACAATCGACCCTACATTTGCAGTGAGACACATAGTAGAGAATGAGCTGTTTGGATTCAGACCAGGATGCAGCACAATCGACCCTACATTTGCAGTGAGACACATAGTAGAGAATGAGCTGTTTGGATTCAGACCAGGATGCAGCACAATCGATCCTACATTTGCAGTGAGAGACAGTAGAGAATCAGCTGTTTGAATTCAGACCAGGATGCAGCACAATCGACCCTACATTTGCAGTGAGAGACATAGTAGAGAATGAGCTGTTTGGATTCAGACCAGGATGCAGTACAATCAACCCTACATTTGCAGTGAGAGACAGTAGAGAATGAGCTGTTTGGATTCAGACCAGGATGCAGCACAATCGACCCTACATTTGCAGTGAGACACATAGTAGAGAATGAGCTGTTTGGATTCAGACCAGGATGCAGCACAATCGACCCTACATTTGCAGTGAGACACATAGTAGAGAATGAGCTGTTTTGATTCAGACCAGGATGCAGCACAATCGACCCTACATTTGCAGTGAGACACATAGTAGAGAATGAGCTGTTTGGATTCAGACCAGGATGCAGCACAATCGACCCTTTGCAGTGAGAGACATAGTAGAGAATGAGCTGTTTGGATTCAGACCAGGATGCAGCACAATCGACCCTACATTTGCAGTGAGACACATAGTAGAGAATGAGCTGTTTGGATTCAGATCAGGATGCAGCACAATCGACCCTACATTTGCAGTGAGAGACATAGTAGAGAATGAGCTGTTTGGATTCAGACGAGGATGCAGCACAATCGACCCTACATTTGCAGTGAGACACATAGTAGAGAATGAGCTGTTTGGATTCAGACCAGGATGCAGCACAATCGACCCTACATTTGCAGTGAGACACATAGTAGAGAATGAGCTGTTTGGATTCAGACCAGGATGCAGCACAATCGACCCTACATTTGCAGTGAGAGACAGTAGAGAATGAGCTGTTTGGATTCAGACCAGGATGCAGCACAATTGACCCTACATTTGCAGTGAGACACATAGTAGAGAATGAGCTGTTTGGATTCAGATCGGGATGCAGCACAATTGACCCTACATTTGCAGTGAGAGACATAGTAGAGAATGAGCTGTTTGGATTCAGACCAGGGTGCAGCACAATCGACCCTACATTTGCAGTGAGACACATAGTAGAGAATGAGCTGTTTGGATTCAGACCAGGATGCAGCACAATCGACCCTACATTTGCAGTGAGAGACATAGTAGAGAATGAGCTGTTTGGATTCAGACCAGGATGCAGCACAATCGACCCTACATTTGCAGTGAGACACATAGTAGAGAATGAGCTGTTTGGATTCAGACCAGGATGCAGCACAATCGACCCTACATTTGCAGTGAGACACATAGTAGAGAATGAGCTGTTTGGATTCAGACCAGGATGCAGCACAATCGACCCTTTGCAGTGAGAGACATAGTAGAGAATGAGCTGTTTGGATTCAGACCAGGATGCAGCACAATCGACCCTACACTTGCAGTGAGACACATAGTAGAGAATGAGCTGTTTGGATTCAGATCGGGATGCAGCACAATCGACCCTACATTTGCAGTGAGAGACATAGTAGAGAATGAGCTGTTTGGATTCAGACCAGGGTGCAGCACAATCGACCCTACATTTGCAGTGAGACACATAGTAGAGAATGAGCTGTTTGGATTCAGACCAGGATGCAGCACAATCAACCCTACATTTGCAGTGAGAGACATAGTAGAGAATGAGCTGTTTGGATTCAGACCAGGATGCAGCACAATCGACCCTACATTTGCAGTGAGAGACAGTAGAGAAGAAGCTGGAGATGAGGAAGGAGTCCAACTGGGCATTTCTGCAAATGGAGAAAGCATTTGATGAGGTCTGAAGAAAGCTTATTTGAGCAGTCCAGTGGTGGTTTGAAGTCCCAGAAACAGTAGAATTAGTGCAAGCTTTGTTTAAGGACCCAGTGACTCAAGTACATATAGAGTTCAGCCTCCCAGAGGGGTTCGCAGTGGGAGTGGCTGTGCATCAGGGTTCAGCTCTGAGGCACGTTTGTTCATTCTGTTGATGGAGACTACATTAGAAAACAGGTCATGTGGGACAGATCAACAAAGTTGCTGTATTCAGGTAACATGGCATTACAGGCAGACTCTGAGTAAGAACATCAGAAAATGATAGGGGAGCAGAATGTAAAACTGAAGGCAGATGGGATTAAACTGAGTAGAGATAAGACAGTTGCAATGGCAGCAAATGGGAGAAATCAGAAGAAGCAGAGAACTGAGATAGAAGAGAAGATAGTTGGACATGTTAACAGCTTCAAGTACCTGTGAGGGGTGGTTGAGGAGAAGGCAAGTCTGAACGAGGAGGTGACAGCTAGAATCATAGGGGCTGCAGACAACTAGCAATAGAGTGTCAGAGGAAGTGTATGTTAAAGAATGTCAAAGAAGCTGAAAAGTAAGGTTTACAAAACAATGCTGCAACTAGTATTACTGTATGGTATGGAAACCTGGGCAGTAAAAGCACAGCAGAGGAGGAAGCTAAAGGTGATGAAGATGAAGTGTGTGAGACAGGTGGTCAATGCGTACTGAGGGACAGACAAAGAAATGAGGGCATCAGAGCAGAAGCCCAAATAGTTCCAGTTGCAGTGAAAGTCAGAGAGAATGGATTATGGAGGTTTGGGCACATGTGCAGAAAAGCATGAGATAATCTGGGAATGGATTATGGAGGTTTGGGCACATGTGCAGAAAAGCATAAAATAATCTGGGAATGGATTATGGAGGTTTGGGCACATGTGCAGAAAAGCATGAGATAATCTGGGAATGGATTATGGAGGTTTGGGCACATGTGCAGAAAAGCATGAGATAATCTGGGAATGGATTATGGAGGTTTGGGCACATGTGCAGAAAAGCATGAGATAATCTGGGAATGGATTATGGAGGTTTGGGCACGTGCAGAAAAGCATGAGATAATCTGGGAATGGATTATGGAAGTTTGGGCACGTGCAGAAAAGCATGAGATAATCTGGTGAAGAAGATTCTGGACAGACAGGAGAAGGCAACAGAAATAAGGGCATCATGAGACAGTCAGGCATGACAGTCAAAGAAAGTAGGAGAGAGGCACTGGATTGAGAAATGGCAACAGACGACCCAACATACCAATTCATGTAGGTTCATAGGTTGGTACTAAGCTATCAGCCCTAGGGCCTATACAAGCCTAGCCATAACAATTCCCTGGCTATTTCTTCCCACAATATTTATTTCCCTGGACCCCTGTCTAGCAAGGTGACTGATGTGATCCCCGGGGTGAATTTTATTTCTCCCATCCAGTCATCAAGGTTCCTTTTGAAGAGGGCCAAAGAGGCACTCTGCTTGACATGTATGGGCAGTCTGTTCTAGAGTCTGGGGAGCCTCTGGGTCAGGAACCTATCCCTCCAGCATGTTTTGTTTATGGTGATGACAAGGTTTAGATCCCTGGAGCGTGTGGCTCTGAGGGATTGGGATTTCTTTAAGTGTAGCATGTCCAACAGCTCTGGGTTTGACATGGCCTTGTATGTTAAGCAGGGATCACCTCGGAGTAGACGATATGCGACAGAGTATAGGTGGAGTTTTTTTAGACGGTCAGCATAGGGCATCTGCTTTAGGCCTGTGATTCTTTTAGTGAGGTATTTCTGCGGCCTTTCCAGTTGTTGCAGATGTCTTGAGAAGTACATACCAAATGGGGTTGTATTCTATAATGGCTCTAATGAGGGATGAGTATAGTGGGATAATGACCTCCTTTTTTCTGGATGAAAAGCCCTTAGTGATGAGGTGTGCCACATAGAAGGATTTCCTGACTGTTGTGGCGATCTGGTTATTGAAGGTGAGACCACTGTCCACCTGTTTCCCTACGTCTCTTATCACACTTTCGGTGTTTAGTGTACTGCCACCTATATGGTAATTCATGGATACATGTTTTTTTCCCAAAGAGGATAACTATACATTTCTTGGCATTAAGCTTGAGCCCATGGCTCTGGCACCAAGCATCTGTTTCTGTAAGGCCCTTTTGTAGAGTATCCACATCATTTGGGGATTCAATAATGGCTCCCAGTTTGCAGTCATCTGCAAACTTTGTTAGTCAGAGTCCCTTAGTGTTGGCCTACACTTCAAGGAAAATGGAAAAAGGGTTGAGGATAGTGATGATGAAGAGAGGAGCTTTTGTTTCTGCTCCGGAAACTGCTTAAAGCATCAGTTTAGCTAGCTGCTGCTCTGCCTGTAGTGGATATATTAATCACTGCCTGCCACTTGTTCATAGTTTTCCTATTCAAATTCATATTTTTATAGCTGAAGGAGCTACATGTTAGCTATTAAACACTGTTTTCACTTATCATTCATATTTTCCATATTTAAATTCATGCTTATATAACTGACCCAGCTATATGTTATTAAGTGACATGGTATAAAATGTCAAGGTGGAAGAAAGAAAAACTATACTGTTACTGTCCCTGTGTAATACATGAACTGACCGGAGACATTGCTAGCTGATTGTCTAGCAAGTATGAATATGTACAATATTTCTATATCACAGTAATATTTAAAAATGGCTAACAAACCATTGCATTGCATTAGGAAACACCTTATATGATACTGAAGAAAGTGTTATTCATATAGTTAATTATATAAACTACTGCATTTTTTATTTCTGAAAATATCACAATAAATAAGCACAAAGACAGCAATTTTCTTAGTGTCATATGAAAGCTTGCATCTAGATGAACAGAATGATCTGACACTGTAAGTCTGGTTTGTACAGTTTCCAAGATATGATTTTTTTTGTGAAACTTTATAGGAAAATACAGTTCTGGGTTAGTGTGCACTATAATATAGAACACCACTGATGTAAGACTTGTGAATCTACCAATTATTTTTTAACACCTTTATTAAATTATCACATAAGACTTGTGCAAACATGTATTAAAAGAAAAGAAAACAAACCAAATTCACATTTTTTTCTTTGATGCACATTATATATCACATACCTTTCCTTTCTTTCTTTGTAATTATCATCAGTCCAACATTAAATACATTGCTCAATTTCTGCTTTCCCTAAAACCTCACTCCTCTTCCTCAACATACTGTATGTATTGTTCCCACAATTTCTATTTACTTCTGTGTAATTTGCTCCTCTTTTCTAAAGCTCCCTCTTCCAGTTCTTTTATTTCTTTTATAATATTCAATACTCCAAATACATTTGGTGAAGACTTTGATTTCCATTTTCTAGTAACTGTTTTTTTCCCAGCCAACAGAATTAAACTTAACATTTTACTCTGTCTAGGCAATTCCTGTGTCCCAGCTAAAAAGCAGGGTTTTTTCTTAGTTGCAGCCATTTGCTCACTCAGTATTTCTGACAGAATATTCTGTAGAGAATTTTTTAAAATTGGTCAACTCATTACATTCCCAAAACTTATCTTCCCAGTTACCTCTTTCTTCCCTATCACACTTCCAACATTTGTGATGTAACTGAGAAAAAAAGTCTTTGAAGTCTGATTTGGGTATAAAACTACCTGTCCAAACACTTCCAAGCAAAAATGCTAAACCTTTTGGGCTTTGTTGCATACTTGGGAGCCATCCATATGTCCTCCCATCGTTCCTTTGTAAATTGATTTTCAGTCCCTCTTCTCAATCTTTTCTAACCTCTTCTGATTGATTCTTATAGTTATTGTGCAATATTTTATATGTCTTACTAATTATCCATTTTTTAACATCAGCTTCTGTTCTAGAGTCAACTAAAAACTCTACCAGAGAAGGTCTTTCACTTAAGATTCCTCTATTTCTTTGCCTATACTCCGATATTAATCCCTGCTAGGGAAAGCAGTCTCCAGCTTGCAGTCCAAATATCTTCTTGGCCTCATTCCACTCTTATCTTTCCCTCTCTATTTATTTGCTGACAACACCTTGGTTCCCTTTCCAGTGTTCTTCACTACGTTTTGGCCTCCTCCTGCCTATTTTCTGTACTCCTACTTCCCATTTGGGAAAAATCTCCTTTCTCCATTCTTGTGTTGGCTTAGTTCTTGGAATACTTTCAGATAGTTTATGAAATATAATATTTTGTATGGTTATTATTTTATTCATTTATTTAATTATGACACATCTGTTTACCGAAAAGTGCAGCTGGGCCAAAAGTGCCCTTTAGTGGAAGCCCAGGGAGAAAAGTTCCATAATTATCAGTAAATAACAACATTACAGTTAATATTACTCTCCTTAACGATCTGCATCCAAAATCCCACAATCTGCTTATTTCTTGAACATTCTCTCTGCATCCTAATCATCATCCCTTTCCACTTTGAATTATAATCTGATTGCGTTATTTACACACACACACACACACACACACACACACACACAAACACACACACACACACACACACACACACACACAAACACACATATATATATATATATATATATATATATATATATATCTACATATATATGAGCCTTAACTATGTAGCTGTAAAATATCCCCTCAAATCAGGTAATCCTAAACCACCTTGTTGTATTGGAAGGATCAACCTATCGCACTTAACTCTTGCTTTCTTCCCCTTCCAGATAAATTCCTTCAACTCTTTATTATTTATTATCCTCAACTTCTCCTCTGGTTGATAAAAATATCCCAGACCTGTATTTAAAACTAAATGGACTAAAAACATTTTCACTGTTTGCATCTTACTATAATTATCAGTAAGGTAGTGCTTCTGTTTAATCTCTTCCACATATTTTTAGCTACCATAACAAAACCATTTTTAATGCATACTCCTAAGTACTTCATCTTACTATATCTCCATAAATATGGATATTGCTGAACCAATTCATGTGTGTGGGGACATAATTTATGGCTATAGCCTTTGTTTTATCTTCATTAGTTTTATGTCCTGAAAAGACTTGTAATTGTCAAAATGTTCCACAACAGTGAGCTGTTCTTTTCCAGACTTATCAGGTACAAAATAATATCATCTGCAAATAAAGCCAGCTCTTCCTGATTACCATACCAATTACATCCCTAAATTTCAGGGTCCCTTATTTTCTTTGCCAATGTTTTTTAATATAAAGCTAATAACAAATGGGAAAGAGGGTACCCTTGCCTGATTCCTGTACTGAAACATAAGTTATCATTGAGAAAACCTTACAGTTTAATTGTTGCCTCTGTTCCTTCATATATCCTGTTAATTAACCTTATTATTGTATCAGAGAATGCAAATACTTTCATTAACCTACTCATAAAATCCCAGCTTACTCTGTTGAATGCGTCTCTGTATCAAGACCCACTAACTACTGTAGTATTTGTTTACATTCTGCTTCCCTCTGAATCATTACTGTATTATTAATGCTGGCAAATATTTGCCTATCATCCACAAAATCACAATGGTTCACATCTATCAATTTTTGTAGCACCTTTGCCATTCTTTTAGCTAGTATAGTCATAAATGCTTATAATCAGGGTTTAAAATTGAAATGGTTCTATATGAAGCTGGGTTTGGTGGGTCTTTACCATCTTTGGGTAATACAGCTACCACAGCTTTCTTCCAAGATGTTAGTGCTTCCCTGCTTGTAAAATATTGTAAAACAAAATTTTCCAGATCTTTATCACCTTCTTCCATCCTAACTTCCAGATTTACACAGGAATACCAACTGTTCCCAGATTATTTTTCTGAAGATTGATAATACATCACCATTTTTATTTTGTCTTGTCTTCTTTTGTAACTATTACTTGTTGAGCCTCATCTACCTCTAACCTTGGCACAATTAAGTCTTCCATCAATATTTCCATTTGTGGTTTGTCTTAGTTTCCATATTCACCTGCTTTATACAAAATTTCATTACATTTCCAAAATATCTACAATACCTGTAGAGGACCACTGGTTATTTTTTCTTGTTCTAAGTTCCCTAAGTTTTGATGACAACCCATTCAACTTTTTGTTGACTAAATTGTTCTGTTAAAAGTTTTTGTGCTATGAAGTTGCGATCAAAAATAGTTGGTAAACTGCAATATTTCTAACCTCATGCATATTATCCAGGTACTCCCTTATTTTTTTCTTTAGCACCCTGCAGTTGTGCTTCTTCTTGTTATGTGAGATTCTCTTTATTCTGCAATAGTTTAACCTTTTAACAGATAGGTGGAAAAGCACTGTTGCCTCATTATAACGGCATTACCGTGCAAGTTATCTTAGTTTTCATTGGTACATGATCTGAAACAAATATTGGATGGTGTCAAAGCTTTCAATCACATATACCTAGTCCTGTGAAATATAACTTCTATCCAGTCTAGCCTAGTTATTGTACCTTGGGGAATAATATGTAAATTCTGTCCAAGTTCCTACCATTAAAATTCATGTCTTCCATACCAAATATTTTCATAAATGTATTCAGAAATATACTGTATTTTGCTATATTTCCCCTTCGCGGTCCCCCTGATATATCCTCACTTTTGAAAATTGAGTTCCATTCCCCACTTATAAATAATATTCCCTGCTGAGATCTGATTATTTCTCCCCAAATTTTCTTAAGCTCCATAATAGCAGTTTTTGGAAGAATATAAATTCATGCTATTGTATTCCTCTTCCCTTGCCAATAGCCCTTACTACCACAAATCTATGATTATTGTCTTTTTTTTCCTCTTCTGTCACTGTTGGACCCCCTCTAGCAATCAGTATTATTACTCCCCTTCTCCTTTGTCCCTGATATTTTACTGACTATCCATCCTGAAATAGTTTCTTTATCAAATGTACATGCTCATTTCTTTCCAAATTCATTTCTTACAGCATTGCTATTTTCACTATGTATTTCTTAATATAATTCAATATTTTCTGTTTTTCTCTATAACTGTAAAGCCATTTGCATTCCAAGATAATATGGATAATGAAACCATTACAACAAATGGCTATTACTCCCACCTAATAGACATGACAGTTGTTTTTAAAGTGTATTTCCAACTTTTTTCTTACACATACTAAGGGCTGACAGGCTGATCTTTTATACAGCTGTTTCTTCTCATCTCTATTTGAACCTATGTCAAGTTTTTCAAGACTCTTTCTTTTAATAAAAACCCTTGAACAAAAAAATTAAATGCATTTCATTACAACCCTATCCCCTACTAATTTAGAACAAACACACAACACTATATACACTATCAAAAATTAAGTTTGACCATTTATGTAGGTATAATTGCCACAAATAAACAGCTGCATCCACAGTTATCACCTAACCTAAAATTAAGGTTAAAATTTCTGAAGTGCATGTTATGCTAATGGTCCCACCTATACATAATGGTATCAATTCTTTTCAGTAGTGTAGCTAGGGTGGGGTGAAGGGGGTAATTGCCTCAGGTGGAAAGAGTTTGAGATCATGACTGGCTGATCCAGATTGCTCTCTAATGCAGACTAACTATTAAAACCTGGTATTGCATTTGTGGTCAGATCTGAGCACTGTAGCACTTTGTGTATGATCTAAACTGTAGGAACAGTTTGTTAGTTTAATAGTAAAAAAGAATGTTTCTTTCTTTTAGTTCAATCAGAGTAGTGTAACACTCTCTGTGCGGTCTAAGTTGTCTGCTGCAACTGCTGGTTACAGTTTATCAAGCAGTTTGCTACAGTTAGAAAGTAAAAAAATGTTTTTAAAGTCATACCTGAGCATTGTAGTGCTCTATGTGGCAGCTGCTTGCTACACTTTATAAGAAAAAATATTTCTTTCCTTTTTTTCACTAAATATGAGGAAGGAGGGTCAGTGATTGGGCATAGCAATAGGACTTGATTGGTTCCTGCATTTGGGGTGCAGGAGGGAGGAGATATATGCCTAGAAGGAAAGTACCTTTTATTTGCTCTTCCAGTGAAGAGTTGGACTAGAAGGGCATGCGTTTGCCACCCCCCCCCCCCCAGTTGGTATGCAAGTGCAAAGGAGTGGATCTTTTTCTTTTGCTCTTCCTCTGAAGAGCTGGGGTGCAGGAGGGAAATGGTGTGTACCCAGCCAGTATTAGGAATGGACCATTTTTTGCTCTTCCATTGAAGAGGTGGGAGAGGAGGGAGGGGCCATGTATCTGGCCACCTGCATGTTGATGTAGCAATAGAAGGAAAATACTTTTTTGCTCTTCACTTGAAAAGCTGAGAAAGTGGGGCACTAATTCATACGAGCAACCCAGAGCGCTAGTTGACACAGCTATGCCATTGGTTCTTTTCATATCTCTATACATCTCCCAGATGTGAAAAATAGCTTACCTGCTTTCAGAAAACATTAACGTTTAGCCCTAAGAAAAGCAAAAAGCAGTATACAAAACAACATTACTATATACTACACAGTTTATATCATGAAATGTTTTATACAACTACAAATAAGAACAAAAAATTGTTTTACTTACGTTATTGTTTTTTCCTAATAGTTTCATACACATTAATGACATATAGTGGGGGTATATGCTTTTCAGTCCACCCACAAGTTTAGAAAATCTGTGAAAGTCCAGTCTTTCACAGGTACTTTTTCTTGCAAGACCATTTTTCATAAATGTAACTAATGCCTTATAATCTCCCATTTATTCATTAATTTCAGTGTTGCTAGTCATCATCCTGTCCATCTCCATCTCCCAACACCAAACTCCAGTTGAAATCCAAGGTACTCCTGATTCTTCTAGTCAACTCCTATGTTTTTTTTCTGTGTCTGAAGAATTTTCCTTCGAGACACTGAAAAAGGTTTTATGGGCAAAGTCTTTCTATGAACATTATTCACAGAAGAATGAGAAACAGAGTCCCCTACTGTTTGATAGCTCACTTTATATTGGATAAACTTTTACATTTCCTACTTAGCATGGTCTGTATCAATAAATGTCTTTGATCCTGCAGGAAAAACCTATTCTGAAGACAGCTGGATGTAGTAGCTTGAATCTCACACCTGCCTCTTGATTGCTGGATAAAATTGCTTCTCTTCTGTCTGGCATACAGTGAATAATCATTTTCCACAAACACTCTGCCATCTTTAACTTTTAATGCTTTTCTTCTCTGCCACAGTTTTGCCAGAGTCAACTCTTTCTGCTGGTATGATTGTATCTTTACTAATTTTGGTCTCAGCTGTTTTCTGATGGCCAGGATTGTAGCACAGATGTTGTGCCCTTTCAATTAACAAATCCTGCTGTGGAATACCAGTCCAGGTGCTTATTTGTGCTTTCATGGAATCAATGCAGTCTGTTTCTTTCAATTTCTCTGTTATGAAACTTTCAGATTCTCTCTGTGCACACTAACTTCTAACTCCATCATTTTTTGAAGCAGCTCTTCTTGAGAAGTCTCATACTCAGCCAGCCTTTTCTTCATTTCATCCTCTAATTTTTGCAGCTTTATCAGTTCATCTAAATAGCTACTTAAAGCTTCTCGTATTTTTTCCAGTCTTGTGTTATTTGACTTGATATACTCTTTCAATGTTTCTTTTTTTAATCATCTTGAAGTACATTTGGTTATTTTTTACTTTAAATTACTGGAAGCCATCTCCATAGCTCTCAACCTTCCATCTCCAAAATGAGGAACACTAGCCCTCGTAATGTGGAACAAATTGGCAAAATGTGGAACACATACTAATGGCTTACTAACAACATCAACTAGGAAGGTCATAGGGTAGTTAAAATATGCTGGTTTTACTTATAAAGAATATCTTTTAATGAATTAATATGATTAATTTCTATTTACCATGGATTTCACTTAAAATTGCTAACACTGAATGTGTGACAGACCCTTTCAATGTGGAACTTCAAGGAACATAAACTTTTTAAGACCCCAAATGAGGTACATTCCTTGTAATGAGGTACACTTGAGAGGTATGGCCATCTCTTGTTCCAAAGCCAAAGCATGAACTGCTTTTTTGCTGAACAGCTGCAGGATTCTTCCCAGCCAGTGCATTGTCTTCACCTTTTAAGGTTGATTTTCTTTCTGACTCCCTAAATTTCTTCATTACTTTCATAGAGGCAGTATATGTACAAGTTGTCTGGCAGTTGACTTAGAGGATTAAGGAGCTGTTAATGAGCTGTTTCCTGTGGTCCAGTGGTCCAGGTTTGATTCCCTCAGCCTCCTTTGCCTAACTGCTTGACTCTGAGCAAGTGACTTAACCAGACACTGCTCCTGGGCCGAGTGTGGAAATGGTCATGGAGATCATTGCTCTGTCTCAGAAAACAAACACAACTAAATAAGCCAATTGTTAAATTTTACACAAAATGACAATTTCATTGGCTCTCATTTTTCAATTTCTGCTTTCACATTGGGAGAGACGAAATTAAGCTGTTGATCAATGTGCAGCCATCTTGGAAATCTCAAGAAGCTACCAATTATTATCATTGTAAAGAAGAGTTTTTACTGTGTCATATATTTTTTAATGGCATTCACTGTTAAAACAGTATTTACATTCATTTGGTTTATGTTTTTTAACTTGATTTTTACAGAAATGCTGTGGGGTGTAAAGGCCAAATTACAAACACACGCGTGCACACACACACACACACACACACACACACACACACACACACACACACACACACACACACAGAGAGAGAAAGCTTTCTGCTGAGGCAGTATATTGACTCATAGAAGTGAAAGGATAATACTAATGTCTCCCAAACGAGAGCTAATAGTATCCTTTCACATCTGAGATTGCAGAATAAGGACGCGTGGAGGCTGCTAATGGTGTGACATTCCACACTTCAGAGGCACTGTGTAGGCTGCTAGTGGTGGGACATTTCACAGTTCAGAGATAGTGTGTAGGCTGTCAGTGGTGGGACATTTCACAGCTGATGTGTGCTGGCTGCTTGTGGGGTGACATTTCACAGTTGATGTGTGTGTAGGCTGCTAGTTCATAGGTTCATAGGTTCATAGGTTCATACTAGGCTATCTGCCCGAGGGCATTTACAAGCCTAGCCCATAGTTTTGTGGCTTAAGCCACCCCTTTAGTATGGGGAACTATACCCATTATTTTGCTGTGCCTCTGTTGAGCAGTGACACTGAGGTAATCCCTGGGGTATATCTGCGATCTCCCATCCATTGGTCAAGATTTCTCTTGAACAAGGCCAGCGAGGTGCTCTGCCTCACATATACCGGGATTTTATTCCACAGCATAGGGAGTCTTTGGGTGATGAATCTATCCCTCCAGCACGTCCTATTAATAGCCGTGTCGAGGTTTAAGTCTCCCGCCCTTGTGGCTCTGACGGATCTAGATTTTTTGAGGTGAAGCATATTCATCAAATCTGGGTTTGACATGGCCTTGTATGTTAGGCAAAGGTCACCTCTGAGCAAGCGGTGGCGACTGAATAGAGCTGGAGTTCTTTCAGTCGGGCAGCATAGGACAGATGTTTGAGACCCTTTATCCTTTTGGTGAGGAACTTTTGTGGCCTCTCCAGCTGCTGCAAGTGTCGGGTCAGATACATTCGAATGGGGCATTGTATTCAATCATTGGTCTGATGAGTGATGAGTATAGGGAGACTATGACCTCCCTTGATCTAGATGAGAATCCCTTCATGATAAGGTGGGCAATGTAGAAGGTCTTCCTAACTACTTTAGCTACATGGGTGTCGAATGACAGACTACTATCAACCTGGGTCCCCAGGTCCCTGATAACTTCTTCTGTACTCAGTGGATTGCCACCTATTTGGTAGCTAGGGGTAACCTTGTTTTTCGAAGGGTATGACTATGCATTTTTGGCATTTAACTTTAGGCCATGGCTCTGGCACCAGTTATCCGTTTCTGTGAGACCCTTCTGAAGGATATCTGTGTCAGATGTGTTTTCTACTATGGCCAGTTTGCAGTCATCTGCAAACTTTGTCAGCCATAACCCTCCTGTGTTTGCTTGTACTTGGAAAAGTAGATGCCAAACAAGAGTGGGCCCAGGACTGAGCCCTGTGGTACACCACTTGTGACAGGCTTTGAGTCTGACATGGCGCCAGCAACTCTGACCCTGTGGGTTCTGTCACTCAGCCAGTTTGCAACCCATCTTGTGATGTATGGGTTAACATTTAAGCTGATGAGTTTTTCAATGATACCAAGTGGGGTATTGTATCAAAGGCCTTAGCCAGATCGAGGTAGGCTGTATGGACTGCCTTTCCCTCATCAATGGCTTTGGTGACTGTTTCAAAAGTCAACCAAGTTTAGAAGGCATGATCTGCCTTTGACAAAGCCAAACTGGGATGGATCCAAAGTCTGCAAATTCCTATGTCTTTATTTATGAGGTCCATTATGATCCTCTCCATGGCTTTGCAGATAAGGCTTGTCAAGCTAATGGGACGGTAATTTCCAGGGTCGGTGGAGGCACCGCCTTTGTGAAGTGGGACCACAGTTGCAGTGCGCCACTCCTGGGTACATATCCAGAGGTAAGACTATGATTAAACAGCTGTCCTAGCTGTGGGTTTAATTCCTCGTTGAGTTCGTGGAGCACACAGCCGGGGACACCATCAGGTCCCATGCATGCTGAGTGTCTTGCTTTGGAGAGAGCAGTTCTCACTTGGGCGTTGGAGATGTTTGGGGGGCTGCAATCGCTTGGTATAGATATCTCTCCTTTTGGGGGGGGAGAAGTTTGCACTGAACCTGTCAGCCAGTATGTTGGCAATGTCTGTAGGATCAGTAATCTTCACATCATTATGAACTAGTTCTGAGCATATCTGGGAGTTTCCTCCCAGGTTTCTAACATAGCTAAAGAAGGCCTTATGATTGTCTTTTGAGTCTTTAGCTATTTTTCTCTCAAAATTTGCTTTGGATGATTTTATGAGAGCTCTTAGTTTTTACTTATAGTGATCAAGGGTGTCTTACCTTTTAAGGATTTTGCTCTATCTTGTAGTAGCTTCCTCCTTTTGTTGTAGAGTTTGTTTATGGCTGGGGTCCACCAGAGTGGATGCTTGCCTTTGGTACAAAGAGTCTTTGTTTTGCTTGGGATTGCCTTATCCATGCAGTCCTGCAGGTGCTGGTAGAAGGCATTTGTAAGTGATTCAGCGCTTGAGTACTGTTTTCCGTCTCGGGGCCTTAAAGGAGACCACACTAGTCTTTAGAAGTGTGAAGTCGGCTAGTTCTTTACTGTGGTCTTTTTTATTTCAGGTGGGGGTGGGATGAGGACCTCCAGCGAGATTAGTTTGTGATCTGATCTCACCAGTGAGGGGTATACTTCCGGTGTTGAACATTGTGCTCCCATGTTCGTGATGATGAGGGGTGGGGTGACATTTCACAGTTCAGAGGCAGTGTGTAGGCTGCCAGTGGTGTGACATTTCACAGTTCAGAGGCAGTGTGTAGCCTGCTAGTGGAGTGACATTTCACAGCTGATGTGTGTAGGCTGATAGTGGGAAGACATTTCACAGCTGATGTGTGTAGGCTGCCAGTGGGGTGACATTTCACAGTTGATGTTTGTAGGTTGCTAGTGGGGTGACATTTCACAGTTGATGTGTGTAGGTTGCTAGTGGGGTGACATTTCACAGTTGATGTGTGTAGGCTGCTAGTGGGGTGACAGTTCACAGTTGATGTGTGGAGGTTGCTAGTGGTGGGACATTTCACATTTCAGAGGCAGTGTGTAGGCTGCCAGTGGTGGGACATTTCACAGCTGATGTGTGTAGGCTGCCATTGGGGTGACATTTCACAGTTGATGTGTGTAGGTTGCTAGTGGGGTGACATTTCACAGTTGATGTGTGTAGGCTGCTAGTGGGGTGACATTTCACAGCTGATGTGTGTAGGCTGCCAGTGGTGTGACATTTCACAGTTCAGAGGCAGTGTGTAGCCTGCTAGTGGAGTGACATTTCACAGCTGATGTGTGTAGGCTGATAGTGGGAAGACATTTCACAGCTGATGTGTGTAGGCTGCCAGTGGGGTGACATTTCACAGTTGATGTTTGTAGGTTGCTAGTGGGGTGACATTTCACAGTTGATGTGTGTAGGTTGCTAGTGGGGTGACATTTCACACTTGATGTGTGTAGGCTGCTAGTGGGGTGACATTTCACAGTTGATATGTGTAGGTTACTAGTGGGGTGACATTTCACAGTTGATGTATGTAGGCTGCTAGTGGGGTGACATTTCACAGTTGATGTGTGTAGGCTGCTAGTGGGGTGACATTTCACAGCTGATGTGTGTAGGCTTCTAGTGGGGGTGACATTTTACAGTTGATGTGTGTAGGCTGCTAGTGGGGTGACATTTCACAGCTGATGTGTGTAGGCTGCTAGTGGGGTGACAGTTCACAGTTGATGTGTGGAGGTTGCTAGTGGTGGGACATTTCACATTTCAGAGGCAGTGTGTAGGCTGCCAGTGGTGGGACATTTCACAGCTGATGTGTGTAGGCTGCCATTAGGGTGACATTTCACAGTTGATGTGTGTAGGTTGCTAGTGGGGTGACATTTCACAGTTGATGTGTGTAGGCTGCTAATGGGGTGACATTTCACAGCTGATGTGTGTAGGCTGCCAGTGGTGTGACATTTCACAGTTCAGAGGCAGTGTGTAGCCTGCTAGTGGAGTGACATTTCACAGCTGATGTGTGTAGGCTGATAGTGGGGAGACATTTCACAGCTGATGTGTGTAGGCTGCCAGTGGGGTGACATTTCACAATTGATGTTTGTAGGTTGCTAGTGGGGTGACATTTCACAGTTGATGTGTGTAGGTTGCTAGTGGGGTGACATTTCACACTTGATGTGTGTAGGCTGCTAGTGGGGTGACATTTCACAGTTTATATGTGTAGGTTACTAGTGGGGTGACATTTCACAGTTGATGTATGTAGGCTGCTAGTGGGGTGACATTTCACAGTTGATGTGTGTAGGCTGCTAGTGGGGTGACATTTCACAGCTGATGTGTGTAGGCTGCTAGTGGGGGTGACATTTTACAGTTGATGTGTGTAGGCTGCTAGTGGGGTGACATTTCACAGCTGATGTGTGTAGGCTGCTAGTGGGGGTGACATTTTACAGTTGATGTGTGTAGGCTGCTAGTGGGGTGACATTTCACAGTTGATGTGTGTAGGTTGCTAGTGGGGTGACATTTCACAGTTGATGTGTGTAGGCTGCTAGTGGGGTGACAGTTCACAGTTGATGTGTGGAGGTTGCTAGTGGTGGGACATTTCACATTTCAGAGGCAGTGTGTAGGCTGCCAGTGGTGGGACATTTCACAGCTGATGTGTGTAGGCTGCCAGTGGGGTGACATTTCACAGTTGATGTGTGTAGGTTGCTAGTGGGGTGACATTTCACAGTTGATGTGTATATGTTGCTAGTGGGGTGACATTTCACAGTTGATGTGTGCAGGCTGCTAGTGGGGTGACATTTCACAGTTCAGAGGCGCCAATGAGTTAAAAGGAGCAGTAACACATGCCATGAACAGGACAGAGATGACATTTTTAGGCAAGATTTGTACAACAGAAGCAAACAGTTTTGCAGTGGGAAAATAAGTGAGCTTTCTGACATGCAGTGATCTCCAGTTCTGAAAAGGTAATGCAAGTGGAACTCATTTAGGACCCATTGCTAAAGTAATGGTTTGGGAATAGAAATCTTCAGGTTCCAATCCCATGCCTTACAACTCCTCTGTAGGTGGCATTCATGGATGCTAATGGAGTCAATGGTCACTAAAAACTGAAATCTAAAGGACATCTTCCTTTGTTCATCTCCAGTAGCCAATCATGTTTGGTCCCTTTTTTTAAAAAGAGTGCATATACTGTTTTGGTCTTGCCATCCCCCCTCAACACTCACATACACACACACACACACACACACACACACACACACACACACACACACACACACACACATTCAACACACACACACACACACACACACACACACACACACACACACACACACACACACACACACACATACACCTTGGCTATTAAGCCCCTTTCTAGTTCAGCTGACTCATTTTTTTCCACAGATGAATGCTGAAAGTTGGCATTAGAGTCAAGTGGAGACTAGACATTATCCAAGGGTGGTAAATATTTTTTGTCATGCCCTACCAGTAATCCTGGTCCACATTCAACATGCAATAATGTCAGTGTGGATCTTATCTGTGGATAATGTAGTCATGAGTCTCTGTGATGGACTGTAGTTGTAGCAAGGAATCCTCTGTCATTCTTCAAATAAGCAAGATAGCAAATTACTTCTTATTGACACCCTCATCTGACTCCTCAGCGACCATATTTACTAATTAGACCAAGGTCTCTTGTGTTGCAGTCTGTTGTCCATGGAGTTGGCCCTTTATTGACTATTTTATGTCTCACTGACTCTTCATTTGGCAGTCTGACATTGTTCACAAAACACTCTATTCATCCAAAGAGCATAATAAATGATGCAGAAAAGGTCATAGTTCACTTGTCCCTGATTCACACTCATCCAGGAAAAAAGGGGAGTAGCTATCCCAGCAAAATGAGACCAGATTTCAACACCTTCAACCCAGATACTCTGGTAGAACCAGGTGTGTTACTGGCTGCAGGGAAACTGCATTATCAGGGATAATCTGGTAGATATTCAGAGGATTAATCCTGTTAACAAGGTGCTTTCTGTGGTCTGTCATTTGATTCCTTTAGCCTGAGTTTGCCTAACTGTGTGACTGTGGAGAAGCCATTTAACCAGTTAGTACCCTGGGATGAGGCTATACAAGATCCATATGGAATATGGTCAATACTAGTTAACAAATAAATAAATCCAATAAATAAATAAATAAATATGTACTATGATGACAGCATATATTGAGTCAGCAGATGCTAAATGACAGAAAGAAAAACAAGTTTGATCTGATGGATGAGGGAAATCCCATGAAATGGAAGGAGGGACTCTCACTGCTATCTGTGCCCCTGTTGGATCACTCTCATAATCCATTTAACAGGGATTACGCACTGCCAAAGAGAGAAATGAAGTCAGATTTTTGGGAAAACTTAAAGAATTACCAGGGTGCAAGAGGGGTGGGTTGCAATCAGTAGAGTGTCATTCAAACTTGTTGAACTGTCCTTGTTTCCTGAAGGCTCCCCTCTTCTTGGACCCTCAATGACACTGTTATTTGAACATCTGCTTGCCAGAAGTCACCAGAATCATCCTATTTTACTTTTTATAAAAGGCTCTTGAGTTATGGATGAATTCTTTAGCAAACTGGGAGAAGGAAGGCTCTCATAGCTCTTTCAGAACTTCTGCAGTCAGTGGTCCAAATGCAACCTCTCGGTCAAAGGGAGAATTCAAAGTTTCACCTTTAACATCCTCAGACAAATTTTGTGACCTTCTCATCATAGACCTAGTAGCTTCTGATCTGTAAAAGGCGTCAGCAGAGTCATAGGTACACTTCAGAGAATGTTTGGTTACTTGAGAAATAAAGGCAACAGGAATATTTACAGAAGGTCTGCCATCAGAAAAAGTAAAAATGGCACACTAGCATTTATCTACCTGGAAAGCCCATTTCCAGTGGAGACCCAGGGAGAAACACTCCAGATACACGTCTTTGGAATGTGGGAGGAACCCTACATGAATGCAGGGAGGACATGCAGAGTCCACACAGAAGACACCCCAGCTGAGAAGTGAACCGGAGGACCTGTTGCTTCGAGGTGACAATGCTAAACGCTGCACCACTATACCACCCTATGTTTTCAAAAGATGCAAGCATGTAATCTTGACAGTTAGGAATCTTAAAAATAAGTGTGGCAAGGGAATACACTCTTTTCCCAAATCTATCTAAAGCTTTCTCATTTTAGTCAGAGGAAAGAGATTAGCATTTAGTGAATGTTTAGTTGCAGAAGGATTCGCCAAGGAAATTATTGCAGGGTCAGTTCTTGTATTAGAAAATCAGAATTTTAAGACTTTGTAACTTTGGACAATCCATCTGCTTTGGTGAGAGAACAAGAGTTGGGTGAGGAAATCCCATTTGTAATGCATCATAATATTTTTTCAAAGAAGCCAGAATCTCATTATATTTCCACTGAAACAATTGGTTCATCTTATGTATGGTTTCAGAAAAAAGAAAATTCTTCCAATGGGACAACGAGAATAAATTCTCTCCTCTAAGTCAGAATCACTTTCCTGATGATTAATAAAAAAAGCTGTTCCCACAATATCAGTTCCCTATTCGTCACACTGTGAATCTTCAGAAAATGAAGAATTCCTTTTTCTCTTACCAGTAAATCCAAAATTAGGAGGGTTAAGTGACTTTACTAAGCCCAATAAATCTTCCCTGTCTAACATAACAGACAGGGAAAGTTAAATGTTCACCTTTCTGCTTCTTTTTGACAGGAATTTCCACAGAAGCAGGCTGACTCCTGTCAAGGACTTCACCTCAAGGAGTATGCATCTTGGGCAGAGAAGCATTCTTGCTCTTTCCTCTCAGGCTGAGAGGAGTGGGTCACCAATGCCCATCAAAGATACTCTAACCATCACAGAGGATGTGTCTAATCCCTAATCCATGGTGGCTGAAGGGGCTACATCAGAGGAAACCAACGTAGAAGATGAGTGGTTTGAAGGACCAAAAATGGCCACTGCAGGATCACCCATCACCAAAGTAGCAGCCTGCTGAATAGGCAAATGTTGGTGGAAATTTTCTGTTTTGTAGCCAGAGAAAGGCAGAACCAAGGAACAGATAAGTTATTTAATGGAAAAGCTGAGAAGGAAGCTTGAAACCTGGATAAAAATGACAGCAGCAACCAGGAAGAGGTAAGTATCAAAACATAGTGGTTTTCCCCTTAAAACACAATGAAAAGCACAACATAATCTTGTCACAACCCTTAAAAATAATTTATAGAACTTTATATAAACTGTTATCAATAAATAAAAATTAGAGTAAACATTAGAAAAAGTTTAAAATGAAAGTAATAAAGAAGGCTTTACCAGAAAGGCTCATCCAGACTCTGCTACACTTTGCTGTGAAGGAAAGGTTAGTTTGCCTTTATTTGTTGTATTTTGTATTACTTTACTGCCTTTTTATATTTTGAATACTGTGGTTTGTTTTCTTTACCTTGCGTTTTATTTGCATTCTGTTTTAACTGCATATTAAAACTTCAAAAGAGACCACAGCTCTCTCTCTTCTGAGTCAGGCAGAAATTAGAACTGAGTCAGGCAGAAATTAGAACTGATCAATTAAGGACTCATTCATAAGATAGATGAGGTCACTTAAGGTTAATCATTTGTTAACTGAGGGGATGGAGCTAGGAACTAAACCTTCTATTTAAGGGGTAAAATAAAACATTTCAGAGCTTTACCAGAAAGGCTCATCCAGACTCTGTTACACTTTGCTGTGAAGAAAAGGTTAGTTTGCTTTTATTTGTTGTATTTTGTATTACTTTATTGCCTTTTTATATTTAGAATACTGTGGTTTGTTTTCTTTACCTTGTGTTTTACTTGCATTCTGCTTTAAATGCATATTAAAACTTCAAAAGAGACCACAGCTCTGTCTCTTCTGCGTCAGGCAGAAATTTTTCCCCACTTTCCCACCCAGTTACTGTTGCCTGGTTAAATACCACTGTCTTTCTAGTTGCCTGCCTCTTTTGTTAATCTGACCATATATCTTATTTCCTCTCTGCTTTCACTGGCTTGTGTGAGTAATCACAAAATTATCATTTTTGAAATCACTCCCCTTCAACTATTTAAATTTATTGGCCATCCTACTGTACTCCATAGTACCAGAATACAAAAGTGACCACCCCTTTCAATCCATCTTGCTGTTTTAAAAAAAGTAACTCTCCACTAAACCTTAACTTTTTAAACAGGTAAAACTTACGTTACCTACTTTCACATCTAACTTCTCTAGTACACACTGCAGTGTGCATTTTTTTCATCTTATCTTTAAGCATCCCTGTGACTAGCACTTGCTGTAATACCTGCTGGAAAGCACTAGGGAGCCTTAAACTGATACAAGCACTCAACTGTCCTTGTTAATAAGGAGAAATTAATCATAGGCACTAAACAGCCTATAATTGCAAAGTACCTTGCTAAGGCAAGGGAAAACAACTCCTGTACTTTACAAAAAAAAAAAAAAAAAAAGGCACCATACCAAGCATGTCCAAGGGTCAGCTTCCGGTGATTTCTCCTGTCCACCTGGTGAATCTGGGCATACTGGACAATGCAGCAATTGCCTCATGTACACAGACAACCCTCTCCTACCACCCAACACTACAACCTGTGAGAGATGCACTTACATAGCCAAACTGGAAGCAAAGCTCTCTACACCCAAGATTGTGCTAGACAGTCAAGAGGAGAAGGTTAACACCCACACTACACCTCAAGCAACACATAGCCCTTCTAAACCCATAACACCAACACCCACATATAGCAACACTAAATCCACATATGCGGAGGCCCTTAACTGTAACCTGCCCAAGCAACAAGGACCTCCAAAGCTGAAACGCAAACAAACACCAATCACAACCAAAGTGTCACATAGCTCACAACACCAGTGTGCCACCCAGCAACAGCCCCTAAGGCAAGACAACGTACCTAGCACTTTAGTCATAGGTGACTCTATAGTCCGGCACACTGATGTCCCACTCACCAGGTTGAACAAGGAGAAAATTACAGTCAGCTGCCTGTCAGCTGCCAGGATCCACCACATAATGCATGCACTCAAGTCACTCCACAACAAGTACAAATATGACTGTCATTGTCCATGTTGGAGTGAATGACTTGAGATGTACCTCCCTGGACTACATGAAAAGAGACATGGAAGAACTCTCGGATCATGTGGCCCAGGCAGATATGACCCTAGCCCTGAGTAGCATCCTGCCTTCACTCAGAATGATACCACAATATAAGGACAAAATGATTGACTTCAACAATTGGCTAAGCTTCTGGTGTCATTCAAAGGGGATCCAGTATCTGTCTGCCTGGGACGACATGATCGACAAACTACGATGCTTTGCCAGAGATGGTCTGCACCTGTCGCCCCTGGGATTCAGGTTACTGGCTAAGGCTCTTGCCATGCCTTTTTTAGGCAAAGTTCAAAGGACAAAACCACCACCGTAACAGGTACAAGCATGCAAAATCTGAAGGTAATGCTACTCAATGCTAGAAGTCTAAACCTCAAAATGCACTCTCTCGAGGCACTCCTAAAAATGGAGAACATCGATGTCTGTGCAGTAACTGAGACCTGGTTCAAGGCTTCAGAGAGCACCCCTGCAATACCAGGCTACAACTCTTACAACACTTTTCAGCTACCAAACCAGGACCGAAACACTAAAGGTGGAGGAGTGTCCATATTCACCAAGGATATTCACACCACCAGGCTAGTTGCCCAACACAATCCGTCTGAAATTTTCCAGGTGCAACAAACACTTGGTAAGACTGCAATCCAAATTGTAGCTTGCTACAGATCCCCCACTATGCCCCAAGATTCTCACTACACCTTTCTAAACATACTGAAAAATATTAAGATAGAACCAAACACCCTAATACTGGGTGATTTTAACTACCCTGCCATTAACTGGGAAAATTACTTGTGTACCAACACCTTTGCCCAACGGTTTTTGGAATTCATAAATTCCAATGCCCTGGATCAAGTAATCCATAGTCCCACCAGGGGCTCCAATATCCTAGACCTGGTCATTATCAACATGGGAAATCGATACTCCACACCTATGGTCACCCCCTCGTTATTCAGGTCTGACCATAAGCTAATCACCCTTAACATCCACATCCCACCCCCAACCCCCAGTAAGGAAACCTCCATAAAATATTTCTTCAAAGCCAACTTCATGCTACCCAAGTCAGAAGTGACAAACTTCATAACACCCATGCAGACGGGAACTGAAAGTTCGACTGCTGAATCCTACACTAAGGCACTGTATGAGCACATCCACTCATGCATGAATCATGCTATCCCAAATAGAACCAAGATGCTCTCCTCCAAAATAAAGAAGCCAATCTGGTGGTCCCCTGCCATAAACAAACTTTACAACAAAAGGAAGAAACTGTTGCAGAAAAGTGGAAAATCCCGGGATGCAAAAAACTCCCTTACCAGCCTCAGTAAGAAACTGAGATCCCTCATAAAATCCTCCAAAGCTAGTTACGAAAATAAAACTGCAAAAGATTCCAAAGACAACCACAAGGCATTCTATAACTATGTCAAGAATCTAAATGGCAATGCTCAGATCTGCTCTGAGCTAAAACAGAATGGCATTAAATATACTGATCCCAAGGATATTGCCAATATCCTGGCAGATCAATTCAGTGCCAGCTTCACCCCCCTCTCACCCCCTAAACAGTCCATCTCAATACCGGAAGATTGCCAAATTCTGGTAATAATGGCCACACAGGTAAAAAACACACTCTCCAAAGCTAAGAATACAGCATCCATGGGACCAGATGACATCCCGGGCTGTGTACTACATGAACTACAATATGAACTGGCACCTCACCTAAGTGTCATGTTTAATTATAGCCTCACCTCAGGTTACGTGCCCACTGAGTGGCGCAGAGCTACAGTTATCCCACTCCACAAGAAGGGATCCACCTTGGATCCCGGAAACTACCATCCCATCAGTCTGACAAGCCTTATCTGCAAGGCCATGGATCGTATTATCATGGAACTTAAAAACAAAAACATTGGCAACCTTCAAACACTGGACCCCACCCAGTTTGGATTTGTGAGGGCTGATCTTGTCTCCTGAACCTGATTTACTTCTTGAAATCAGTCTCCAGAGCCATGGACAAGGCTAAGGTGGTCCACACAGCCTATCTAGACCTTGCCAAGGCCTTTGACACCATTCCCCACTCTGGAATCATAGATAAACTTACTAAGCTGGGCATTAATCCCTACATCACCCAATGGGTTGCCAAATGGCTTACTGACAAAACCCACACTGTAAATGTAGCTGACTCCAAATATAGCTCCAGACAAGTGACACGTGGAGTACCTCAGGGTTCAGTCCTGAGACCGCTCTTGTTTGGCATCTACTTCTCTGAAGTACAGGCCAACACTAAGGGACTCTGGCTAACAAAGTTTGCAGATGACTGCACACTGGGAGCCATTATTGAATCACCAAATGATGTGGATATTCTACAAAAGGGCCTTACAGAAACAGATGCTTGGTACTAGAGCCGTGGGCTCAAGCTCAATGCCAAGAAATGTATAGTTATCCCCTTTGGGAAAAAACATGTACCCATGAATTACCACATAGGTGGCAGTACACTAAACACCGAAAGTGTGATAAGAGACTTAGGGACACAGGTGGACAGTGGTCTCACCTTTGATAACCGCATTGCCACAACAGTCAGGAAGTCCTTATATATGGCACACCTCATCACTAAGGGCTTTTCATCCAGAAAAAAAGGAGGTCATTGTCCCACCTGTACTCATCCCTCATTAGATCCATTATAGAATACAATGCCCCATTTGGTATGTACCTCTCAAGACATTTGCAACAACTGGAAAGGACGCAGAAATACCTCACTAAAAGAATCACAGGCCTAAAGCAGATGCCCTACGCTAACCACCTTAAAAAACTCCAGCTATACTCTGTCGCATATCGTCTACTCAGAGGCGATCTCTGCTTAACATACAAGGCCATGTCAAACCCAGAGCTGTTGGACATGCTACACTTAAAGAAATCCCAATCCCTCAGAGAGACACACGCTCCAGGGATCTAAACCTTGTCATCACATTAAACAAAACATGCTGGAGGGATAGGTTCCTGACCCAGAGACTCCCCAGACTCTGGAACAGACTGCCCATGCATGTCAAGCAGAGTGCCTCTTTGGCCCTCTTCAAAAGGAACCTTGACGATTGGATGGGAGAAAGGAAATTCACCCCGGGGATCATGTCAGTCACTCTGCTAGACAGGGATCCAGGGAAGTAAATAGTGTGGGAAGAAATAGCCAGGAATTGTTATGGCTAGGTTTGTATAGGCCCTAGGGCTGATAGCCTAGTACCAACCTATGAACCTATGAACCTATGAAAAAACATTTTTAAACTGACAAAAAGTCATGTGACAGTCAAAAAATAGTAAATTCCTAGCAAAAAGACAAACAATTATTGTCAAAAAAGTACTGTTCCAGTAATAAGATTAATTGCATAATTTTTTTTCCATGAAAGAAATGTATTTTTCCAGCAAAGGAGAAATGCCAAACAGCAGTTGGTCCTTGAAAGCCCACAAAAGGAGCTTTCTTCAGCAGCAGAAAAGCTCTGAAGGGCTTGATGACCAGATCATGTATTTTCTCCAGCTCTGTTCAAGCTGCCACAGTCTGGATACATTGAAGGTGCCCTTAAGTTTTGGAAGCTAGACATCTGTTATATCATAGGCAGGATATAACCCACACAGCTAAGGCAGAAGTCTAATGATGAACATGAGAGACATTCTCATAGCTTTGGAGAGTGTAGAAAAGGGGAGACATTCTCATAACTCAGAAAAGCAGTCTTTGGTATATTGAAGCTTGTCCAGCAGAGTTTCAAGCAGAGTTCCATTATGGCCCTCACTTCTAAAGTTAAAGGAAGATACCTTTAACATGAGTTTAACAGATAAAGGTATAAGGAAATCAGAGTACAGGAGTTTAAATAACTGACAGGCCAGTAAGATATAAGCCCTATGTTTGACAGGAAGCCAATTTGCTTTTTCTACAGACAATGGTATTCTTGTCTGTGGGGCAGAGTGAAAATTTACATATTTTGATAGGATTTAGATAGCATGCGCCTTGTTTCCTTAAGGCAGCAATGATAAATGGCATACCTTATTCATGCTGAGAGAAGGACCCCTTTTCAATAGTGGATCTGGCAGAATAAGACATAAAGTAAGATATTTTCCTGGCTCAGAATACAAAAGATATTGATTTATTTATTTTTCTTCTTCTTTCAGCTGTTCTCGTTAGGAGTCACGACAGTGGATCATCTGTTTCCATTTTTTTACTGTCCTCTGCATCTTGCTGTGTCACACCAACCACCTGCATGTCCTCTCTCACCACATCCATAAACCTTATCTTAGGCCTTCCTCTTTTCCTCTTACCTGGCAGGACCATCCTTAGGACCCTTTTCCTAATATACCCAGCATCTCTCCTCAGCACATGCCCAAACCAATGAATCTCACGTTTCTGGTTTTGTCTCCAAACTGTCCAACCTGGGCTGACCTTCTAATACACTGATTCCTAATTCTCTCCATCCTTGTCACACCCAGTGCAAATCTTAACTTCTTTAACTCTGAAACCTCCAGCTTTGACTCCTGCCTTTTTGTCCATGCCACCGTCTCCAACCCATATAACATAGCTGGTCTCACTACCCTCTTGTAGACCTTCCCTTTCACTCTTACTGGTACTCGTCTGTCACAAATCACTCCTGACACTCTTCTCCACCCTGCTTGTATTCTCTTCTTCATGTCTTTTCCACACTCACCATTACTCTGAACTGCTGATCCCAAGTATTTTAACTCATCCACCTTTGCTAACTGTACTCCCTGCATCCTCACCATTCCTCTATCCTCCCTCTCATTCATACACATATTCTGTCTTAGTCCTTCTGACCTTCATTCTTCTCCTCTGCAGAGCATATCTCCATCTCTCTGGGGTCTCCTCCACCTACTCTCACTACAGATCACAATGTCATCCACAAACATCATATTCCACAGGGACTCTTGTCTGTTTATTTATTTATTTTTATTTATTTGTTTCAATTATATATCTGGGCAAGCAGGCTGGTCATCAGATCCTTTTCTGCCATGACCTGAGCTCATACAGTCTAAAATATAATGTATGTTAACAAGATAAATGCATGCACTAACACAATATAAAAGAATAGCATTCAAATTAAATACAAGGGTAGCAAGCATTGAAACAGAGAGGTAAGGCTATGCTATGCCTGAGTAAGCCACTATTCTGGAGGCATATACACGAGATGCCATTATATAGAGGATGTCCTTCGTGGTTCACTGTTGCAGTCATGACTGTAGGGTTCTTCCTGCCAGCAGCACCCCCGATCGGCCAGAGCCCCAAAGTCTGGATCGGGCATCAGTTGAGGTTGCTTTTATCCTGATGTCAATGTGCCAGAAGGTATAAAGACCTCAGCTGACGCCATTCCCCAGTCTTTCTTGCCACGCAGTGCCCTTTGCAGTTCACTGATGCTGGTCGGCCTGTTCCTGTTTGTTTTTGGATTTGATCCCAGGATTTTTGTTTTATAAGATAAGTACCCCATTGGGGTGGTCTTTTTCTTGCTCCAGTCAGATGTTAGAAAAAGTTAATAATTGTATTTCTTGTGGGAAGAAAATACCTCATAGGGATTTTCACTCTTACTGCATTCCCTGCCTGGGTCCTGACCACGACGTTGCTAATTGTGCGTTTTGTGCTAGATTTAATCAGCGTACTATTAGGCGTAGATATAACTTTGCCTTTTACTATTTTGGATGAAGGTTTAATTATAACATGTTTTCGGATTCTTTTCCGGCTTCTGGGGTGTGCAAGAGGCACAAGGATGCAGACAGGCCTCCGAGGTCCACAGCAAAGGATGTTACTCAGTTACTGCCAGTTGCTGGTTCATCGGTCGTCAGTGAGGCACCTTTGCAGCCCCTGTCGTCCACCTCTTTTGAATCAATTGCCTGTACCAACTCCGGTGTGGAGCTGATGGGGTCTTCAGAATTGCCAGGGACTGGACCTTCGGATACTGCTCTCTCAGTTGGGTCCGGAGCCGGTAGGCAGTACCAGCTTCTGAGAGAGTTCTCAGGCCTTTGCAGCTTTCTGGAAATATGGATTCAGTTTTACATTCAAAGACAAAGTCTAAGGTTCCAGCTAAAGTGAAATAGAAGCACAGGCGCCTTTTGATCAGGGTCCTAGGCCTCAGAGGCAGATGCTTAGGATGGCTGAAGATCTGTTAACTATGATCAGGGGTTCACATCCCCCTCCTGACAAGAAACCTGGATTACAGTCCGATTATGATTCTTCAGAACAAATTTCTGTTTCTTCTGCTTCTTCCCTTGAGCAGGATTATTCTTTTCCTCCTTATGAGGATTCTGATGCTGAAGATTTCTTTCCTTCAGCCTCTCCTCCTGAGGATTATTCTTTTGGCGAAACTTTGCATGATATGAGGGTGCATTTTCACTGGGAAGGGCAGGAATTTTCTGAATCCAAGAAAAGGCTTAGGGATTTTCTTTTTGGCCTCTGGCTATTCCCCCTGTATTGGACATTGTAGATGATGTTTTTTCGGAAGCTTCTCTCTCTCTCCTGATTCTTTTCCCCCTGCTCCGGTCAAACCGGATAGGTATTATAGGGTTCCAGATTCTCACAAGTTTCTTTTTAAGAATCTTTCACCTGATCCACAAACAATTTCTCAGGGTCCTAAGGGTGTTGAAGCTGCCTCTGCTAAAAATCCTATTCCCTCTGACCGAGAATCCAGGCCTTTGGAGAGATGGGGTAAAAAAGTTTATACTTCTGCTACATTGTCTATTAGGGCTTTGAACTGTCAATTTCATATGCTGAAGTATCAGCAATACCTTTTGTCTGTATTTAAACAAAAGATGTCAGCTGTTTCTATTGGTGCAGATAATCAGGAGTTACAGGATTTATTGCATGCTATTGAACAGGTGGGTAAACATACCCTGCATTGTGGTTTTGATTCTTTGGAAGCTTCTTGTAGGGCTGCAACAATTGGCACAGTTATTAGAAGACATGCTTGGTTAAAGGAACAAAGCTTGCCGGATCAGGTTAAAGCCAAACTTTTGGATGCCCCTTTGCAGCACGATGTTCTGTTTGGATCCAAAGCTGAAGAGGTATTAAAGAAAATGGAAGACAAAGCCAAATCTATGCAGATGATTAAGGATTTTCTACAGGTGCAACCTCCTAGATTTAGCAGACACTGGCCAGCTAAACCTTGGTCCTTTCCGGGCTCGGACAGGTCTCAGAGAGGCAGATTCAGGCGTTCCAGAGATAGGGGACAGGTACAGACCCATTTTAGGAATAGGCAGTGGAGTGCCCCCACTCCCAAGGGAGGTGAAGATAAGTCTCAATCCTACCGAAAACAGTCTTTATGACTCTCCCTTTCTGGTTCCAGGGGCTCCTCTCCTGGAAGCACCTTTGGGAGGAAGGATTTCTCTTTTTTATCAAAATTGGAGCCACATAACCCGGGACAAATGGGTTCTAGACATAGTCTCAAGAGGTTACAGATTTCATTCCCACACCTTGCCAAAACCGAACAGTTAGCCAGATCTGCCAAATCATCAGTGGGCAGAAGCGCAATGGCAGGTTCAGTCCCTCCTGGCTATGAGGGCCATAGAATTGGTACCAAATTTAGAAATAGGGCAAGGTTTTTATTCCAGACTTTTCCTGGTTCCCAGGAAGGAAAATTCGTGGAGACCAGTCCTGGACCTTTCTGTACTAAACACCTTCCTAGATATACCAAAATTCAAGATGCTCACTCTGCAGCAGCTGCTGCCTATGTTGGGCAAGAACGCTTGGATGGTGACTTTGGACTTAAAAGAAGCTTACCTGCATATTCCTATAAGGCAAGAGTGCAGAAGGTATCTGCATTTCAAAGTGGGCTCGAAGCATTACCAGTTCTCTGTGCTGCCCCTTGGCTTATCTACTGCACCCAGGGTCTTTACAAAGTGCCTGGCACCAGTAATGGTGTTTTGCAGACAGAAGGGGATTCAAATATACCCTTATCTGGATGACTGTCTTATTCAAGTGGACAACAAAGACACTCTACTTCGGCATCTAGCTTTTGTGCAGCATCTTCTTCAGTACCTTGGTTTCACAGTGAATCTAAAGAAATCAAATCTGGTACCCACACACCAGATTACTTTCCTGGGTGCTCTTCTGAGTACTACAACCCAGATGGCTTCCTTGACACCAGACAAAAAAGTGCAACTGGCTTCTTCTTTCCGACACCTGGCTAAAATGAAACAGCTGACTGCAAGAAAAATTCTGCAGGCTTTGGGTTACATGGCTTCCTTCATTCTACTAATACCATATGCAAGACTGCATATGAGGAAACTGCAGTGGTACCTCAAGAGTGTTTGGTCTCAGCATTACCACAGTTTGGAAACAGTGATCCTGATTTTGCTTGTCTCCAGCAAGAGTTTCTTTGGTGGGCTGAAGCCTGTCTACAGAACAAGGGGAAGCCTTTTTGTCCTCCACTGACCAACCAAGTTCTGACAACGGATGCTTCTGATTATGCCTGGGGAGCCCACATGCACGGGAGAAGTCTTCAGGGTGTTTGGACAAAGGAGCAAACACACCTGCACATAAATTTGAAGGAGATACTAGCTGTACAGAATGCCCTGATAGCCTTCAGGGACCTTCTTCTGCCAGGACAATTGTTGATACAGACAGACAACACTATAGTGATGTGGTACATAAACAGGCAGGGGGAGCTCTCACTCTTACCACCTGTGCAGATTATCCATGACTCTATGGTACACTGCTCTGACCTGCAGTGTCGACTTACAAGCACAATTCCTGCCAGGAAAAGACAACACTCTGGCAGACACATTGAGCAGACACATTTCGGATCCACATGAATGGAGGTTGGATGTTCGGATATTCAGGATGATAGTACAGGCATGGGGATGTCCGGACATAGATCTTTTTGCATCCCCTCAGAATCATCAACTTCAGACATTCTGCACAAGGATCTACCACAAACTAGCATGGCAAGTGGATGCCCTCTCATTCGGTTGGAAACACCTCTCAGTATATGCTTTTCCTCCTTTGCCTCTTCTACCTCGGGTACTTCTGAAGATAAAACAGGACAGACTGCAAATTATTCTACTGGCTCCCAATTGGCCTCGACAATTCTGGTATTCCACTCTGATGAACCTGGTTCAGGAGCCTCCCTGGATTCTGCCTCATATCCCTCATCTACTGTCTCAACGGGATGGCTGGATCCTGCACAGTCATGTCAAAACTCTGAATCTAGCTGCCCAGTGGATCCAGGGTCTGTAAACACCTCTGCCCTTTCCAAACAGGTATTGGATGTAATCCTTGAAGCTAGACAGCCCAGCACTAGAAAATCTTATGCGGGTAAATGGAAAAGATTTTGCTCCTGGAATCAAGTCCAGGGTGGTGATTCTGCTGTTCCAAACATTCCTCTGATTTTACAGTATCTGACAGAGTTGTTACATATGGGCCTATCTTTTTCGTCTGTTAAGCTTCATGCTTCTGCTATTTCTGCACATTACGATACAGATCCTCTGATTTTTTTCTCATCCATTACTTAAACAATTTCTTAGAGGGGCTAAGAATATTCGGCCCCCTATGAGGGCTCCTGTTGCCACTTGGGATTTTAACGATGTTTTGGAGAAATTAACCTTGTCTCCTTTTGAACCTGCAGCTTCCACGGATTTGAAATTTTTGTCTTGGAAAACTGCTTTTCTTTTAGCTATTACCTCTGCTAGAAGGATTTCGGAATTGCAAGCACTCATGGCTGTGGAACCCTTCCTTATTTTTCATCAGGACAGGGTTTCTGCCTAAGGTGGTTTTGGCAGTGGCCTTGAATCAGTCTATTCATTTGCCTACTTTTTATCCTAATCCTCAAAGTAAGGAAGAAAGTCTTTTGCACTCTTTAGACATGCACAGGCAGCTTCATTTATACCTGGACAGGACCAAGATATTCCGGAAATCTGATCAGTTGTTTGTCGCTTATGCTCCTACTGTTCAGGGGAAAGCAATCACTAAGCAAACTATTTCCAAGTGGATTGCCCATTGCATCAAGTTCTGTTACTCTTATCATGGCAATCCAGCTCCTGTTAATGTTAGGACTCATTCTACCCGGGCTACTGCTATTTCAGCAGCTTTTCTTTGTGGGGTTCCTACCAGGGATATTTTGAAGGCTGCTACTTGGAGTTCTGTACATACTTTTTCTCTATTCTAAATCCAGGGCCGGTTTTGCTTCTGCAGTTTTGCAAGGTTTTGTGACCGCTCCCTCTGTTTCTCCTCCAGCCACCCTTTCTTAGCTTTGGGACTCAACCCTACAGTCATGACTGCAACAGTGAACCATGAAGGACATAGTACAGTTGTGTACTCTTACCATAAATGTAGATGTTCGAGTGTGTTCACTGTTGCAGTCTGGGTTACCCTCCCTCCTACCCCATCTTTTGTTTTTTCTTTGAGTATTATCTGTTATGAGGTATTTTGGCTGATGATGTTTTGGGTATGGTTTCTTTTTTAGCCCTTTCTTTCTGGGCACCTGACATCTGGGGCAAGAAAAACTGGGGAAATGGTGTCAGCTGAGGTCTTTATACCTTCTGGCGCATTGACGTCAGGATAAAGGCGACCTCAGCTGATGCCCGATCCAGACTTTGGGACTCTGGCCGATCGGGGGCTGATGCTGGCAGGAAGAACCCTACAGCCCAACAGTGAACACACTTGAACATCTACATTTATGGTAAGAGTACACAACTGTACTTTGCTTTCATTTGTTCTTGAAAGAAGATAGTATTTGTTACTACCATCTAAAAAAAGATGGTTCCAAGTTGCAGGTCATAATTTTGTGAGTCTTCTTTCATCGGCAGATGTTTCAAAGTGGGGGCCTGATCAAGGTTATTTCTTTTTCCCAATTTCCTCTTAGTTTGGATCTGTGATGAGTAGTTTGGTTTTGAGGAGTGGACAATAGCTATGTTTGATTATTTTAAATAGCAAACAGTTGAGTGGAAATATTGCTTTGTAGTTTCCAGGTAACTATTTAAATCCTTATAATAGGTCAGCGGTGAGTTTAGATATTTGCATATTTTGTTCCTAATCTTTTCTAGTTTATGGATGTTAGAGCTTGAGTGAATTGTTAGGAGTTGAAAGCTGTATTCATGTTTGGGACTATGGCATAATGTGCTAAAAGAGAAAGGATGTGGGGACCTTATAATTTTATTTAGGTCAATGTTCTAGTGACCGCTTTTTATGCTTGTTGAAAGAAGGGAGGGGTCTAAAGTTATACTCCGCTATGGTGTCTTAGTGACATGTGAAATTATATTTTCTGTATTATCCTTAATGCTAAAAGGGCGAGATGTTGAAGCCTTTTGGGAGATGATTTTAGATTATACATTTTAGGGTGTTGCACAATATGTATATCATGACTTTATACTTTTACTTATAATTTATAAGCCTTTATGCATTTACACCCCATATGTATAAGCCTTTATGCATTTACACCCCATATATATATATATATATATATATATATATATATATATATATATATATATATATATATATATATATTTTTAAGTATCGTTTTTAAGGTGTTTTGTTATGGTCAGGCTACAGAAACAGGCCCAACAGTGAGCAGTGAGACTGAGGCAAAAAGGGCCTTTTAGCAAATTGTGGAAACCAGCAATTCAGAGACACATTAACTACAATAAGGAAATACCTCACTGTTATAATTTGTGTCTCTGAATCATTTAGTGATTACCACAAGTGTTAAAAACAATAATCACCTCTGGCTGCACATACACTGCATTCACACAAGTACTCTCCTCCATTCTTTTACTCTCCTACACTTATAAACACACAGATACACACACACACACACACACACACACACACACACACACACACACACACACACACACACACACACACACACATACACACACACACTTAACATTCATGACACACACACACACACACACACACACACACACACACACACACACACACACACACACACACACACACACACATACACACACACGCTTACACACACACACACACACACACACACACACACACACACACACACACACACACACACACACACAGACACACACACACACACACACACACACACACACACACACACACACACACACACACACACACACACACACACACACACACACACACACACACACACACACACACACACACACAGTCCCTGACATTCTGTCATCTGACACACACACACACACACACACACACACACACACACACACACACACACACATATATGTACACACTTATAAATCTCTCTAACACACACTTAATGTTTATCTCTTTCTGTCTCACGCGCACGTGCACACACACACACACATACAGACACGATTAATGTTCATCTCACACACACACACACACACACACACACACACACACACACACACACACACACACAACACACAAAACACATCTGATACCGCTGATACCCCTGCATGCACTCACAGATACAGCCAGGCACATACACACATGCACACACCCCTCCCCCCACACCTGAACACTAATCTCCCCTGGACTTAGCACTGTTGCAATCTTCTCATTGAGACCAATGGGTGAATGTGCAGTTTTGGCAGAATTCACTTACATGGCTGACAATAAGGATTTATGCAGCCAAGCAGTTCTCCGAATCACTTGGCTGCATAAACCATTTCCAGTAAGCATTTTTGGGGGACAGCACATGGTTAATTATCATATGCTGCTCCTCAACAATACCTCACTCTGAATTCCATGGTAAATATATACCTCAGACTCAGACACCTTGAGTGACAATTTTCCTGTAAAAGGACTATATGAGGAAACAACTCAAGTACTTAGTAATAATGACCATCCCTTCTGGCATGTCTAAAGGTCAGGTCCCTGTGATTACTCCTATTAACCTGCTGAAACTGGGCATTCTGAGGCAGTGTAGCAACTGCCTCATGTACACAGACAACCCTCTCCTCTTACCTCCCAACTCTCAGACTTGTAAGAGATACACATATATCCAAAATGGAAGCCATGCACTCTCAAATCAAGACCGGAATAGCTGGTCAAGAGGAGAAGGTCAATTCCTGCACCACACCACATGCAACACATAGCTCTGCAGAACACCCACCATCATAGCTCTCACATAAAAACACAAACCACACACACACACACCTTTGCGGAGGCTCTCAATAGAAATTTACCCAAACAGTAGAAATCTCCAAAGCAGAACCGCACCCAACCACCACAACACAGCACAAACCACACGACACATAGCTCACCTACACAGTGCGCCCCTCAACCTAAGTCCCTAAGGCAAAACAGCTTGCCCAATGCACTAATCATAGGTGACTCAATAATGAGGCACACTGATGTCCCATGCACTAGGTTGAATAAGGAGAAGGTAACAGCAAACTGTCTATCAGGTGCCAGAATCTGACACAAAACCCACAGCACTCAGGCACGCCACAAGTACAACTATGACTCTGTCACTGTCCATGTGGGTGTGAATGACCTGAGATACACCTCCCTGGACTAATTGAAAAGAGATGTGGAGGAACTCTAGGATTATGTGGCCCAGGCAGGTATGACCCTAGCCCTGAGCAGTATCCTACCATCGCCCAGAATGATACCGCAGTACAAGCAGAAAAATGATTGACTTCAACAATTGGCTCAATTTCTGGTGTCATTCTAAGGGGATCCAGTATCTGTCTGCTTTAGATGACATGATTGACAGACCTCAATGCTTTGCCAGAGATGGCCTGCATCTGTCACCCCTGGGTTTACGGATACTGGCGAAGACTCTTGCCACCCCTATAGTGCATTTTTAAGCGATGTTCCAAAGACCAAATTACCACTGTAACAGCTATAAATAAATACAATCTGAGGGTCATGCTGCTCAACACTAGAAGTCTAAACCTCAAGATGCACTTGCTCGAAGCACTTCTCAAAATAGAGAACATTGACATTTGTGCTGTAACGGAGACCTTGTTTAAAGCAGCAGAAAGCACCCCTTTACTACCAGGCTATAACTTATTCCACATATTTCAGCCCCAGAACATGGACTGAAGCTCCAAAGGCAGTGGTGTCTCCATATTCATAAAGGATATGCACACCTTCCAGACTAGTAGCCCAACATAACACATCTGAGATACTTCAGGTACAACTAACATTGGGTAAGCACCCTAGAAACTATTAGGGCCCAACCCAACACTCTCATATAAGGTGACTTCAACTACCCCTCCATCAACTGGGAAAACTTCTCATGCACCAATACACTGGCCCAACGCTTCCTGGAATTCATCAATTCCAGTACCTTGGACCAGCTCATTCTTACCCACACTAGAGGAAGCAACATCCTTGACCTGATTATTACTAACATGGGCAACCATTGCTTTACACCAAAAGTAAATTCCTCCCTGGTTAGATCCGATCACAAACTAATCACTGTGGAAATCCACATGTCACCAACACCCCCCACAAAGGTAACCACCATGAAAAACTTCTCCAAAGCTGACTTTGGACTCCTAAAAACAGAAGTGGCTAACTTCATGGCACCCATGTCAATGGAAAATAAATGCATGACTGCTGAATCATTCACCAATGCACTGTATGAAGACGTGCATAAATGCATGGAACTAGCCATACCTAACAGAAACAAGACACTCTCCACCAAAAAAAGGAAGCCAATCTGGTGGTACCCTGCCATTAATAAACTCTACAATAGAAGGAAGAAACTGTTGCAGAAAAAGGTGAAGTCCCCAAGACTGGAAAAACTCCCTTATTAGCCTCAACAAAAAGTTGAGATCCCTCATCAAAACCTCTAACGCCAGCTATGAAGGCAGAATTGCGGCAGACACCAAAAACAACCACAAAGCCTTCTATAGTTATATCAAGAATTTCCATGGCAATACCCAGGTTTGCTCTGAGTTACTGTACAATGGTACTTCCTATATTGAGCCAACAGATATTGCCAACATACTGGCTGACAGATTCAGTGCCAACTTTACCCCTCTCTCCCCCCTAAAGGACCAATCAGAATACCAGAGGAATGCCAGGCACCCTGCATTACTGCAGCACAGGTTAAAGCTGCATTGCTCAAGGCCATGAATACAGCTTCTATGGGATCTGCCAATATCCCTGGATGTGTTCTACATGAACTACAAAGTGAACTGGCACCACATCTGTGTGCCCTGTTTAATCACAGCCTCACCTCAGGCTTTGTCCCTACCGAATGGCACACTGCTACAGTCATCCCTCTCCATAAAGGGGAGTGACTACAGACTCTGGGAATTATCACCCAATTAACCTGATGAGTCTGATATGTAAGGCTATGGAGTGCATCATCATGGACCTAATTAATAAGGATATAAGGAATCTCCAAACTCTAGATCCCACTCAGTTTGTTTTTGTGAAAGGTAGATCATGCCTGCTCAACCTGGTTGACTTATTTGAGTCATTCACCAGAGCTGTGGATGAGGGCAAGGCAGTTCATAAAGCTTGATCTGGCCAAGGCCTTTGATATCATTCCCCATTCATGAATTATTGATAAACTCACCAAGATAGACATCAGCCCTTTTATCACTAGGTGGGTTGCAAATTGTCTCACAGATAGAACCCACAGTGTGAAAGTAGCGGACTTCAAATCAGAATGCCGACCAGGCACGAGTGAAGTCTGACAGGGATTGGTCCTGGGTCCTCTCCTGTTTGGCATCTACTTCTCAGAAGTCCAGGCCAACACAGAGGGACTCTGGCTGACCAAGTTCACAGACGACTGCAAGCTGGGAGCCATTATTAACTCCCCAAGTGATGTAGACATCCTACAGAAAGGCCTCACTGAGACCAATGACTGGTGTCGAAACCATGGCCTTAAGCTTAATGCCAAAAAATGCGTTGTCATCCCTTTTGGGAAAAACTCAGTTCCCACTAATTACCACATCTATGTGAGCCCACTGAACACTGAAGGCATTATAAGAGATTTGGGGACACAGATTGACAGCAAAATCTCCTTTGACCACCACTTTGCCACTGCGGTCAGAAAGTCCTTCTATGTGGCACATCTCATTACCAAGGTTTTTGCATCCAGGAAGAAAGAGATTATCATCTCTCTCTACTCTTCTTTCATTAGCCAACCATCGAGTATAATGCCCATTTGGCATGTACCTCACTAGACACATGCAACAGCTGGAAAGGCCACAATAGTACTTCACGAAAAGGATCCTAGGCCTTAAACACATGTCCTATAGGACAGACTCAAAAAACTCCAGCTATTCTCTGTCTCATATCATCTACTAAGAGGCGATGAACATGCTGAAGGAACAGCTTTATAATCCAGAGACTGTCCATGCCCTGGAATAGACTTCCCATACATGTTAATCAGAGCACTTCACTGGCCCTCTTCAAGAGAAATCTTGATGAGTGGATGAGAAATAGAAAGTTCACCCTGGGTATCACTCCAGTGGCTCTACTTGATAGAGTCACTGGGAACTAACATCAGGCGGCATGATGCCAGGGCACTTGTATGGGCTAGGCTTGTAAAGGTTCCAGGGCCATTAGCCTAGTTCACACCTATGAACCTATGAACCAATATCACTGCTTTATATTTTATTTAGTTATCAGTTATGAGGGTTTGTACTGTATGAATATCATTAATTTACATTTAAATAGTGCTATCTGCATAGCAAGTCTTTTTTTTTTTTTTTTTTGAAAATTTTTGATTATAGTTTTTTGTTGACTTGAGCTTTGGTTTGAGACGGACAATTTTTCTCTGAGTGGTATATAGGACCATAGAGAGAATTAGATGCTAGTGAGATCTCAATGAAATACTGGTCAAAATAGAGTTCCGTGTCAAACAGTACAAAATAGTGTGAGGCAACAGACTAAATTCAGTAAAATAGCTAAAAGAAGCGGAAGGCCATTATCAAATTATTAAAAAGAAGCTGAGGTTCATGTGAGACACCTTACTGAGGACCTCACACCTCACCAACTATCATGTAGGTACCATGGATGTTAATATCTGAAACTGCACTGATCACTGTTCTTTCTTAGGAGCACTGCCTTTTGTGACTCCAAGTGTAACTCATGCTTGGTCTCACTTTGGGTTAATCGGCATCCAGGTTTTGTAATGACAGCTCGTAGTTAAGTTACTGTAGGTCTAGTCCACACTGAATAGAGGCTCAGTGCATTTGGAGTTAAGCAAATGAATCAAAAATGCCTCAGTCAGTCTCTGCACTCATTTGTGAAAGGTTTATGCCAATTGCAGTGCATCCGGTTTGGGCAGATGGTTGGGTTAGGGGTTAGCCACTAGCAAAATTATGTAGAACATCACATTTGCTCTTTCTTTGTGATGAAATAATAAAACTAATGTTTTCATTCTTTCAGTATAAAACTTTAACACCACTAAGGCAAGCACCTTTACTCTTAACATCACAGTCTACATCAAACTACAAACCATACTTATGAAAAGATTGTGAAATATTTTCAGTTCAGAGTAAAACTGCAATCTTGCACAGCATGTTTATAGAAAATAGGCCAGGGCTAAATGAATATTTCATAGCAGTTAGACATTTTAAACGATGCATGACAGTTTGGCATTTGTACTGTTATTTTTTACCAGAAAATGTATTTTAAATAGAGTTCTTTTTCACTCTACTAGAAAAACCTTTAACTATGGCATTATAATTAATGGCTCCATTTTAATTTTGCCCATGTTCAGAACATTACAAACTAGAAATGTTACTATTAAACATTTTGAAAAATGAACTCTTTTGTTTAGCTGTCTACTTCTAGAAGCACTGATCATCAAATATTTAATGCAAGTTATGCAATAGTGTTCTGAGGAGAAATAAGGCACGCGTTCTGGATTCTAAATATTTAACAGTACACAGTCTTCCATTCTGAAGTATGCTGAAAACATTTCATAGGTTCATAGGTTCATATGTACCTCTCAAGACATCTGCAACAACTGGAAAGGCCGCAGAAATACCTTACTAAAAGAATCACAGGCCTAAAGCAGATGCCCTATGCTGACCATCTAAAAAACTCCAGCTATACTCTGTTGCATATCATCTACTCAGAGGCGAGCTCTGCTTAACATACAAGGCCATGTCAAACTCAGAGCTGTTGGACATGCTACACTTAAAGAAATCCCAATCCCTCAGAGACACACGCTCCAGGGATCTAAACCTTGTCATCACAATGAACAAAACATGCTAGAAGGATAGGTTCCTGACCCAAAGACTCCACAGACTCTGGAATAGACTGCCCATCCATGTCAAGCAGAGTGCCTCTTTGGCCCTCTTCAAAAGGAACCTTGATGACTGGATGGGAGATAGGAAATTCACTCCAGGGATCACATCAGTCACCCTGCTAGGCTAGGCGGGGGTCCAGGAAAGTAAATATTGTGGGAAGAAATAGACAGGGAATTGTTATGGCTTGGCTTTTATAGGCCCTAGGGCCAATAGCTTAGTACCAACCTATGAAACATAGGTTCATAGGTTCATAGGCTGCTACAAGGCAATAGACTAGTAAAACCCTTTGAGACCATTGCTGCAGTCTTACTGGTACAACCAGCTAGTTACTTACCCTGTCTGTAAGGGACAGGGGCTAAGCTTGGGGAAATTTGCTGTTTCTTTTCTATTTGCCAAGTTAGATTTTAAGATAGTGGAGGAGAAGCTGGTCTAGATTAGACAGACTATATAATAACAGTAGAACATGAATACATAATGGAATAGACACTCAGCCAAGCATAATCTCTGACCATGCAGCGGTGATGTGTAAAGTCAGACCTCAAATATATAATGTGCGTGAGTAGCACTGGAGAGTGAGTGTGTGTGTGTGTGGGGGGGGTTACATTTTCACAGAAGTAAAAATCTGGAAGTGATAAAATAGCTCCTAGAGGTCATAAAGGGAGAGAGGCAAGAAACAATAGGACAATTGGACTCGCATAAAAATTAAATAAATGAGACACTTGAAGATTTGGAAAATAAAATTTGTTGGAATTGAAGATCGTATTTAGAAAGACCAGCTTAGTGACAATGAAAGAACTTCAGTAATGAATAGAGACATTGGATGAGGCAGAAAGAAAGGAATTAATCTACAGATCATTTGGTTCATATGTTCATAGCAGTTTACTAGGCTAATGACTGCAAGGGCCTTTTTAAGCCTAGCCATGGATCCCAAATCTCTGACAAGTTTTGGTACTCTTGATAAGTGTAAGCAGGGGCTTGAGAAAATAAACATTTACAAGCAGAGGCCTGGAAGATGACCCATTTACAGGTTGCCTGTGTCCATTAGAGACACAGGTGCCAAGCCAGGGATGAATTTCCTGTTCCCCACCTGAATTGGGTTAGAGAGGAGCTCTGCTTCATATGGATGTGGAGCTTGCTCCAGAGACAGGTAGTCTCTGGGATATATACTTATATATCCAGCAGGTCTTATTTATATCATAGGCAAGGTTTAAGTCTTTAGAACATGTAATTCTAGTGCTGTTTGTTTTGTGGATATGCAGGAGGTCCATCAGAGTGGGGTCTCATAATTCCCTGTATGCCAGGCATAGATCCTCCCTCCACAACATGTAGGAGACAGAGTACAGGGATAGGGCCTTGAGGCAGTCTGCATAGGATATTTTCCTTATGCCCTGTATTCTTTTAGTGAGGAAACTTTGTGGACATTCCATTTATTAGATATTCTTGGTTAGGTACATACCAAAGAGGGGTTTGTACTCAATGATAGGTCTGATGAAAGCTGGATACAGTGGTACAATGACTTCCTTGGACCTAAATGGCATACCTTTGTTTTTAAGTTGCACAACATATAATGATTTCCTCCCTACTGTATACATGTGATGGTCAAAGGCTAGATTACTGTCTAGTCCCTAAGTCTCAGTCTACTGGGTCAACTCTAAGGGGTGTGTTGTCAATATGATAGTTACCAGGGGTAGATGACTTCACAAAGGATACTATTATGCATTTCTTGGCATTTAGCTTTAGTCCATGGCTCTGACACCAGTTGTTTGTCTATGTCTGCCCTTCCTGGAGTACTTTTGTGTCATTGTGGGATTCAATGAACGCTCCTAATTTGCAATCATCTGCAAATTTAGTCGGCTAAAGACCATTGACACTGGCTTTGATTTCAGAGAAATAAATACCAAAAACGAGTGGTCCAAGGACTGATCCCTGAGGGACTCCACTTGTGACTGACATCTTTGTAGAAGTAGACTCCCCAGTTCTAACTTCCTGAGGCCTGTCTGTAAGCCAGTTGGCTATCCACCAGGTGACATAAGGTCAAGACAGCAGTGTGCACCAGTTTGCCCTCATCCATTGTTTTGTTGACCCTCCCAAAGAAGTCCACCAGGTTGAGAAGGCATGACCTGCTCTTAATGAAACCAAACTGGTTTGGGTCCAGTGTCTGGATGTTTCCTAGGTCATTAGTGATCATTTCCATGGTAACCATTTCCATGGCTTTGCATATGAGACTAGTGAGACTTATGTATCTGTAGTTTCCAAGGAATGTAGATAGTGGACCTTTGTGCAGAGGGATGATGAAGACTGTTTGGAGGCTACATTTAAATAGCGATTCCAGAGGGCCTGATAGGTCATGTTTCATGCTATTTAGAAGTCATTCTGTGATATTGTTTGGGCCCATTAATGCAGTCTTCTTAGCCTTACAGACAGCATTAAGGACCTGTTCCCTAGTGATTTCAGGGAGAGTTATATTTGATGGTATTTCCTGAGGGAAGGTTGAGGGGGAGAGAGGGATAAAGTTGGAACTGAATTTCTTGGGCAGTAGGTTTGCTATATCATCTGGCTTTTTTAATTTCTCCAAGTCTTTGGGGTTTCTAATACCATGATGGGAATGGACTGCTTTCCTAAGTCAAAGTACGATTAAAGTTCATGAAATTAGTATTGTTTCAATCTGTGATGTTAGCCAGAAGTGCTCTTCACAGCAACCACAACATGCCCAGTAATGACTCCTTCTGTAATTTGTATGGACTTGCATGTATCAGTAACATATCTAAGTATGATTGTAAATTCTTTTTATGAGACCCAACTGTCTGGGTATCCTTCTTCCACACTGCCCTTGCTTCTGCCTTCAAATCCTGGTATTTTATGACTTTGTGTCTCTCTGCACGTAAGACATTATAGTCACTGGGTGTAGCAATTTCAGTGAGCAATGATACTTTCGTCTTTGTTTCATGGACTACTGTATCTGGTTTTCTCGCATCTGTATTGCCTAATGAGTTTAATTTTACCAGGATCAGAAATTATCATGACAAAGAAGTCAGGCAATAGTGACATTATTACAATAAAATTAGACAATACATATAAAACAACATAGTATAACGTAAATAAAGCAATTCATCATAGTATATCAAGAAATAATAGAATTAATACATCACCGATAAAGTTAAAAGTTTCATCCTTGCCAACACTTTGACTGGGAAGCTCCATTTCAGCCAGGCAGGAGTCTCTATCGGGAAAGTTCCTGGGCAGTGCGTCCACTCCACAGGTGAGGCTTCTTCTGAGTGAGTAGAAAGTCCCATCTTTTAAAAGCTATGTGCATTGATAAACACAGAATTAGCAAAGATTATGTTGAAACAAAACATAGGTATTGGTCGGATGCCCAGGAAGGCTCCAAGTAAGCCTGCTAGTTCCTGTGGTTACTTGAAAACATCAAGGAATGTGCAAAACAAGTTATCTGCCAGGTCTCAGGGTCACGGAGCTTGTGCAAAAACAAGAAGGAATGTGAAAAGCCAGTCACAGAGTACCCCGTTACCACAGTTACATAGAACAAAAATAGAGGAAAATACAGCATAAAGAATATTAACCCTTTATTATATTAGTTTTACCATACCAAGTCAGCAGTCAATTCACTTACACTCAAGGTATACCTTTTGTATCACATTCGTAGAACAGCATCTATTTTTGAGTTGTTGGTAATGCATGATCCCATGTGATATAAACTTCATCATTTTCAATAATGGTTTGTGGCTCATGTTTTCAGGGTTTTTTAGCTACTTCAATATTATAATGTTTGCACAACCCCCAAAGCAACAGTCTTGCCATAGTATTCTGCCTTTCAGTATACAGTCCTTCTGCCATTAGTATATCACAACCAGCAACAGGATGTGTCATTGCTTGCAATTCTGTTTTACAAAACCTACATTTCCCTGTTTCTCCCACATGTTCAATGGACTTTGTAAACCAACATGTACATAGTCCACTGTGCTGGGCTGCCACTATTAAACTTTTCGCCTTTTGGTTTAAATTCATCCCCCTTAACCATTCCTGTATTCAGTCCTGATCAACATGAGGTCATTACAAGAGTTTTCTATTCTTGCAACTATATTTATGCATTTTCCGCATTTCTTGCCTTTTCATCTGATCCTTACCTTATATTCTTTCTCTTGCTTGCAGATTCAGTTACTGCCTGAGTTTTATCTACTTCTGGTTTGATTTCCACTCTCGCTTGACACCAATATGCTTCTACTAAACTAAGTAGGGAAGTCATCTTAGACTTATTCTCCTCTTGTTTTAAAACTTCCACTACATGTGGGTCTTGTGAGGTCAGCAAATATGTATGCAGTCCTACAATTGCATATCCATACATGTAACCAATTTTGAGGAGGCCCATACCGCCCTCAGAATGGTGAATATGCAGTCTTGGTATGCACTGATTTTTTTATAACTCATTTGAAGAGCATGAAGCATCCTTCTTGTTTTCCTGTCCAATCTATCCAACACCTTTTGGGGCCAGTCAGTCACTCAAAAACTGTATGTTAGGACAGTAAGAGCAAGTTGGTTTACAGCCTGAACTTTGTTTATAGATGTCAATGGTCTTTTAAGTATTAATTTAAGTCTTCTAAAATATTCCTTACTAAGTTTTATTTGCATTTGTTCATGTTTTATTGTTGATCCTTCATCAATTTGCAAATATTTATACACTCCCTCTTGCTCAAGTTCTTTTATATCACATTCCTGTCCCAAACTGATGTTTTCCTGGTGCTGCAGCTTTCCTGCTTTAAAGGTTACTTTTGCACATTTATCAAGACCAAATTACAGTCTTATATCATCTGAAAAAGTTTTGATCACTTGTAGGTGTACTTTTCAGTTCCTCATCTGATGAACTATGCAGTTTTAATTCATCCACAAATAGAAGATGAGAAGTCTTCATGCTTTCTTTTTTTCTGGGAGCCAAATTATAGCCATGACCTAATCTGATAAGTAGACAACTTAATGGGTTAAGGGCAAGACAAAACAGCAGCGGTGACAAGGAGTCACCCTGGAATATCCCCCTTTGGATTTTTATCCCTGGAATAATAATTTGTCCTTTATCATGGCTTAACTGCAAAGTGGTTTGCCACTGTTTTGTGGTCGTTGTAATGTAATCGATCAGAGTAGGGTGTATCTCGTACATTTTAAGCACTCTTTTATCAATGAATGTGGGATACTGTCAAATGCTTTTTGTAGTCTATCCAAGCATACTTAGATTTTTCTCCTTTTACAGTTCTCCATTATGACTTTATTTAACAACAAATGATCCTTTGTTCCATGTGACTTTCGTTTATTATCCTTGTGTTCTATTGCTATGATTGAGGTTTCTTCTAAATGATGATAAACTCTGTCAGCATCAAGTTCCAGTGTATAGTTTATAGGTCGTTTGAAGGCAAGTTATTGGTCTATAGTTTTTAGGTTAGCTCTTAAGTAGGAGCATTGTTTTTCCTGTTATTAACAAGACTGATGTTTGTTCTGGGTGCTCATGAAAATAGTCCTTACTCATGGCTAAATCTTTGTGCAAAGATGTTAATACTTTTAGCCAGAAGTGAGGTACTGCATCTGGACCTGGGATTTTCTAATTAGAGGCTTTTCTTAACTTTGTTTCAGTCTTTCTGGCTGTTACTTCATCCCATTTCATATCGGTACATTTGAACTTCTTATTCTTTCTTTTGCTTCTTCTATCCATTTTAGCATCTTTGTTATGTTCCACAGGATCTTCATAGATATTTCTCCAAAAATAAATTGCTTATTTTGTACTTTTCCCTTAAATTTATCTGAGTATCTTCTAAGTTTTTCTGCCATTGCTGATATTTGTAGTTTGTTATCTGTGATAGTGCATGACAGATCCTGATCTGTTCTGTAACTGCGCATTGCTTTTATCATGAGTATCTTTGTTGATCTGTTCCCTCTTCCATACTCTTTTAACAATGACACTTCATGTCTTAATTCTTTATAGTTTTCTCTGTTCGATGGGAAGCCACGGTGGTGCAGCAGTTAGTGTTGCTGCCTCACAGCAAAGGTTCTCCGGTTCAATCCTCGACTGGGGTGCCTTCTGTGCGGAGTCTGCATGTCCTCCCTGTGGTCGCGTGGGTTTCCTCCAGGTGCTCCAGTTTCCTCCCACATCCCAAAGACATGCTGTAGGTGGATTGGACACTCTAAATTGACCCTAGGTGTGAGTGTGTGCATGTGTGGGCCTTCTCTGGAAGGTTGGGCACCGGGCTGGTAACTCGACACCGTAAAACTCCACTGCCAATCATGAGCGGACAGGTGATCCGCTTTGGTGACCACTAACTGGGAAAAAGCGAAAAGAAGAAGTTTTCTCTGTTCGATACCTTCATGATGGCATTTGATTTTTCCCCTTCCTTTCCCTTACTGCCGTGTGTTTTTGTGGGAAGACTTTGTTATTAATTTAGCTGCACAGTGATATATCCTGTTCACTTCTGCAATATCACATGAACCTCTATGAACAGTGCTAATTACTGAGTTCATTTGCTTTAAAAAACTTCTACCTCTTTGGGTTTTATTGACTTTCTATAGTCTGTTCCTTTTATTGATCTATATAAGTCAATCCATCTCTATTTAATCAATCAACTCTTCTCTTAGATCATTTTCTTCTAAATTGAGGGCACATTCCTTGTTCTCCATTTCCTGCAAGCATTCTACAGAAAGTTCCAGAGCATTTCCTGTGCCACATTCTTTTTAGTTTCATCCTGTGTCATCCTTTGCTCTTTCAAATGGAAACTCACTGACCTATGTATTCACAACACTAACTGTGTCAGAGCTGCCACAGTTTCCTGTTTCTTCCCTTGCTGTGCAACTTGAACTGAACTTTTGTACTGGTTTCCTATGGAAGGCTCCAAAGTATCTTCATATGGAAACTGATCAGATGTTTCCACTAGTTTCTCCTTAATTTTAGAATCCATTGCTGTATCCTGCTGGGATGTTATCAAAATTAGATTTTCTATACTAAATCCTTTTCTTTGCAGGTTATCCATGACCTCAGTTTCTATTTTTTAACTTCTCCATTACTAATCCTCTTTTCTACTTTTCTTCTTTGTTTTCTTATTTCTTGTATTGTTTAAAAAAACACAAAAAGAAAAATCTAGCAAAGCTAGACTTTCCACTGTGATACCTTAAACCTCTCGTATCAGAGGCAACATGGGATATATGCAAATTAACCTTTAAGGATATCAGGTGTTTCAGCTAAATGGAAATTCTGAATGTCCATGACTTTTTCTTTTACTTTAAGATTATTTATGGACAATTTCAGGCCAATAAAGCCAAACCCCTCTAGCTGTGGACATGCATCATCAGCACAGCATCAGAGGAATGCTTGACTTTTGGAAACACAGGGTTGTCGTACCCAACTGATATCCACAAACAAAAAAGTCACACAGGAAAAAACAATTGGTTAAAAGACATCTGTGGTTATATTCTGATCCTGGTGACAGTAGGAGCAGAGTGCATTGATTCCTGACTCTTTCTGGTTGGAGAGTGAGTGTCTGTGCTAAACGTACCTGATTGGTCTACTTGCTATTTCAGGCATCTACCAGAAAAAAGCTACAAGTCTGCAGACTCTTACATCATCTGGGACAAGACCGTGAATCACCAAACAGGCTGTGGCCTGCTTCTTTTCTTAGGATTGGTGCTAACATTTTGCTTCTGGTGTGAGAAGTAGCAAAGGAGTATTGTATCCCAACAGAGTGAAGCTGTGCTGAGACCAGCATTAGTAGTAGCCAGGCAGTAGGCATTCATGTGACTCCCCTCTTTTCATCAAGTACTGCTTGATTTCTTTCTAACTTCAGAATATCTCCCTAAATAATTCATCCTTAAATTTTCAGGGTCCATGTATTAGTTTCCACTCAAGTGTTTGGCAGTGCTCTGTACAGAATGAGACACCTTGAATGACATTTTTGCCTGTAAAAGGAATATATAAGGAAACAGCTCCAGTACTTAGTAATAATGACCATCCCTTCTGGCGGGTCTAAAGGTCAGTTCCCTGTGCTTTCTCCTATTAACCTAGTGAACTTGGACATTCTGAGGCAGTGTAGCAACAGCCTCATGTACAAGATAACCCTCTCCTCTTACCTCCCAACCCTCAGACTTGTGAGAGATGCACTTATACATCCAAATTGGAAGCCATGCACTCTCAAGCCAAGACTGGAATAGATGATCAAGAGGAGAAGGTCAACACCTGCACCACACCACATGCAACACATAGCCCTCCAGAACACCCACCATCACAGCTGTCACATAAAATCACAAACCATACACCCACCTTCGCGGAGGCTCTCAATAGAAATCTACCCAAACAGCAGAGACCTCCAAGGCAGAAACGCACTCGACCACCACAACACAGTACAAACCGCAAGACACATAGCTCACCTAGACAGTGTGCCCCTCAACCTAAGCCCCTAAGGCAAAACAGCTTGCCCAATACACTAATCATAGGTGACTCAATAGTGAGCCACACTGATGTCCCACTCACTAGGTTGAATAAGGAGAAGGTAACAGTCAGCTGTCTATCAGGTGCCAGAATCCAACACATAACACATGCGCTCAGGTCACTCCACAACAAGTACAAGTATGACTCTGTCACTGTCCATGTGGGTGTGAATGACCTGAGACACATCTCCCTGGACTACATGAAAAAAGACATAGAGGAGCTCTTGGATTATGTGGCCCAGACAGGTATGATCCTAGCCCTGAGCAGCATCCTACCGTTGCCCAGAATGATACTGCAGTACAAGCAGAAAATGATTGACTTCAACAATTGGCTAAGTTTCTAGTGTCATTCTAAGGAGATCCAGTATCTGTCTGCTTGGGATGACATGACTGACTGACCTCCATGCTTTGCCAGAGATGGCCTGCATCTGTCACCCCTGGGTTTCCAGATACTGGCTAAGGTTCTTTCCACCCCTCTAGTGCCTTTTTTAGGCAATGTTCCAAAGACCAAATTACCACCATGTTGTTGTTGTTGTGTCTTTCAGCTTTTCCCGGTTAGGGGTCGCCAGAGCAGAACTCCAACCCGCTAATGATTGGCAGTAGATTTTTACGTACCGAGTTGCCATCTCTGACGCACAACCTTCAACGAAGGTACGCCCATTCACGCATGTCTCCACACACGCTTTAGCTGAGAATCGAACAGGACAGCATCTTACTGTGAGGCGACAATGCTACCACAGCACCACCACCACAGTACCAAATTACCACCATAACAGCTATAAATAAATGCAATCTGAGGTTCATGCTGTTCAATGCTAGAAGTCTAAATCTCAAGATACACTTGCTTGAAGCACTCCTCAAAATGGAGAACATCGACATTTGTGCTGTAACGGAGACCTGGTTTAAAGCAGCAGAAAACACCCCTGCGCTACCAGGCTATAACTCATTCCACACCCTTCAGCCCCAGAACATGGACAGAAAATCCAATGGTGGTGGTGTCTCCATATTCATAAAGGATATGCACACCTCCAGACTAGTAACCCAGCATAATGCATCAGAGATACTTCAGGTATAACTAACATTGGGTAAGATGGTGATTCAGGTCATAGCCTGCTATAGGTCCCCAACCATGTCCTAAGTTTCTCACTCCATGTTCCTAAGCACCCTGGAAACTATTTGGATCCAACCCAACACTCTACTCCTCCATCAACTGGGGAAACTACTCATGCACCAACACACTGGCCCAACACTTCCTGGAATTCATCAACTCCAATGCCCTAGACCATCTTATTAAGCCTTGACATGGTTATTACTAACATGGGCAACAGTTGCTCTACACCAATAGTCAATTCCTCCCTGGTTAGATCCGACCACAAACTAATCACCATTGAAATCCACATCCCCCCCCCCCCCCCCCGCAAAGGTAACCACCATAAAAAACTTCTCCAAAGCTCACTTTGGGCTCCTAAAAACAGAGGTGGCAAACTTCATGATACCCATGTCAATGGAAAATAGATACATGACTGCCAAATCATACACCAATGCACTGTACGAACACGTACATAAATGCATGGAACTAGCCATACCCAACAGAACCAAGATGCTCTCCTCCAAAAAAAAGAAGCCAATCTGGTGGTCCCCTGCCATTAATAATCTCTACAACAGAAGGAAAAAACTGTTGCAGAAAAAGGTGAAGTCCCAAGATTGGAAAAGCTCCCTTATTAGTCTCAACAAAAAGTTAAGATCCCTCATCAAAACCTCTAAAGCCAGCTATGAAGGCAGAATTGTGGCAGACACTAAAAACAATCACAAAGCCTTCTATAGTTATATCAAAAATCTCCACTACAATACCCATGTTTGCTCTGAGTTACTGCACAATGGTACCTCCTATACTGAGCCAACAGATATTGACAACATACTGGCTGACAGATTCAGTGCCAACTTTACCCCTCTCTCCCTCGCTAAAGGACCAATCAGAATACCAGAAGAATGCCAGGCACACAGCATTACTGCAGCACAGGTTAAAGCTGCATTGTCCAAGGCCAAGATTACAGCCTCCATGGGACCCGACAATATCCCTGGATGTGTTCTACATTAACTACAAAGTGAACTGGCACCACATCTGTGTGCCCTGTTCAATCACAGCCTCACCTCAAGCTTTGTCCCTACTGAATGGCACACTGCTACAGTCATCCCTTTCCATAAATGAGGAGCAACTACAGACCCTGGGAATTATTGCCCCATTAGCCTGACAAGTCTGACATGTAAGGCTATGGAGCGCATCATCATGGACTTAATTAACAAGGATATAGGGAATCTCCAAACTCTAGATCACATGTAATTTGGTTTTGTGAAAGGCAGATCATGCCTGCTCAACCTGGTTGACTACTTTGAGTCAGTCACCAGAGCTGTGGATGATGGCAAGGCAGTTCATACAACCTACCTTGACCTGGCCAAGGCCTTTGATACCATTCCCACTCAGGAATTATTGATAAACTCACCAAACTAGGCATCAACCCCTACATCACTAGGTGGGTTATAAATTGGATCACAGATAGAACCCACAGTGTGAAAGTAGTGGACTCCAAGTCAGACTGCTGACCAGTCACGAGTGGAGCTCCACAGGGATCGGTCTTGGGCCCTCTCCTGTTTGGTATCTAATTCTCAGAAGTCCAGGCCAACACAGAGGGATTCTGGCTGACCAAGTTTGCAGATGACTGCAACCTGGGAGGCATTATTAACTCCCCAAATGATGTAGACATCCTACAGAATAGATTAACTGAGACCAATGACTGGTGTCAAAGCCATGGCCTTAAGCTTAATGCCAAAAAATGCATAGTCATCTTCTTTGGGAAAAACTCAGTTCCCATTAATTACCACATTGATGGGAGAACACTGAACCCTGAAGGCATTATAAGAGATCTGGAGACACATGTTGACCACCACATCACCACTGTGGTCAGGAAGTCCTTCTATGTGGCACATCTCATTACCAGGGGTTTTGCATCCAGGAAGAAAGAGGTCATCATCTGTCTCTATTCTTCCCTCATTAGGCCAATCATCGAGTATAATGCCCCATTTGACATGTTCCTCACTAGACACATGCAACAGCTGGAAAGGCCACAAAAATACCTCACAAAGAGGATCCTAGGCCTTAAACACATGTCATGCATGGACAGATTCAAAAAACTCCAGATATTCTCTGTCTCATATCATCTACTAAGAGGCGATCTCTGCTTGACTTACAAAGCCATGTCTGACTCAGCTCTGTTAGAAATGCTACATCTAAAGAAATCCCAATCCCTCCACACCACAACATGCTGGAGGGACAGGTTCATACCCCAGAGACTGCCCATGCTCTGGAATAGACTTCCTATACATGTCAAGCAGAGCACCTTACAGGCCCTTTTCAAGAGAAATCTTGATGAGTGGATGGGAGATAGAAAGTTCACTCCAGGGATCACTTTAGTGGGTCTACTTAATAGAGGCACTGGGAACTAAAGTCAGGTGGCATGATGCCAGGGCACTTCTATGAGCTAGACTTGTAAAGGCTCCAGGGCCATTAGCCTAGTACACACCTATGAACCTATAAATCTATGAACAAAAAGAAAAATCTAGTAAAGCTAGGCTTTCCACTGTGCGATACCTTAAACCTCTTGTATCAGAGGCAACATGGGATATATGCAAATTACCCTTTAAGGATATCAGATGTTTCAGCTAAATGGCAATTCTGAATGTCCATGACATTTTTTTACTTTTATTTTTAAGTCTATTTATGGCCAATTTCAGGCCAATTTCTTGTATTGTACATTTTTCCATATCTGGATACCTTTGCATGTATTACTCTTTAAATATCTTTGGTGTTGCTCTTTTTGTATTGATTAGCTTAGCCTTCTCCGTTGCATAAATATTGGACCATAAAAAATCTCTTCCTCTTTCCCATGTCTATATTTCTTCTTCAGATGTCACATGCTCCTCCTGTTTCTCCTTACTTTGGGGACTCATTGTTCCATCATGCTGTGATATAACCTGTATTCCATAACTTCAGCTTCTTTTTTTAACTTCCACTTTACTAATCTTCAGTTCTACATTCCCTCTTTGTCATCTTATTTTTTTGTATTGTGAAATTTTCCATACCTGGATACCTTTGCCTGTATTTCTCTTCGAATATCTTTGGGGCTGTTTTTTGTATTGATTAATTTGGCCTTTTCCTGTACATAAACATTGCACCATATCGGATCTCTCTTCCTTTCCCATGTCCATATCTCTTTTTTAAAACTTTCAAAAATCTCTAGATTTTGTTCTTTATATTTTCACACTTTGCAGTCACTTCTTTTTGTAAACAGCCCAAGGTTTCTTAGTCTATATAATATTTTCATAAATCTGTTGTATTAATGAACACAAATTTTTATTTGAAGCTTCTGTCAATTTTTCTAATGCAAGTGTTTTTCTTTTATCTAATTTGTCTCTCAATCTTTTTTTGTATCTTATTTCTGCGAATTCTGGGCTTTTTGCATAATAATAACAATACATAATTTCTTTATTATCCTCAATAGTCCACTCTATCATCTTGATGGCTCTTTTTTGGCCTACCAGTTTTTTTTTGTTTTTTTTTTTTTAATTTTCTTTCTACAACAGGGGGCTATCCTCCCCTGGGCCTGGCTTGGCCCCATTGTACTGATGTTTCCATGTCTTGATGATTCTACACTATTTTTCCGTTCTTGGCACCAGTGCACCTTCCAGGATTGGGCACTTTTTTATTCTGGGTCTTGTGTACCCACTTATCTTTTTTATTTTTTAACCTACCACTGTCCATGATATAAGCTATATAAAATACAATCTATATATCGGCGTTGTCTTGGTGAGATTTTGTGAAAATGGGATCCACCTCTTAAGGTACTCAGCACTCACTTTTACTCATTCTACATTAGGTTTTACCTATCATATTAATATTGCAGCTACTTGTCAAACAAAAAACCTGGTTTATTTAGCAACTTGCACAAAATGTACAGCATTCTACATTGGATTAACTAAAAGAAGGCTAACTGACCGTATATATGATCATTTATATGAAATAAAGAAAGAAATAAATACCAATGCATTAGCACAACATATATTAGAACATAAAGAACATAATTTTCTATTTAGGGTACTTGAAAAAATAAATTTAAACCCCAGGGGCGGAGACAATATAAATAATTTAGCCCTGGCAGAACTAAAGTGGATTTTAAAATTTAATGCTCATAGTTACCCAGGATTGAATACCTCAGTTTCCATTAAACCCATTTTAAATAATAGGAAACGCTAACAGTATAGCACAGTTATTATATTTATACATTTTATAGTTGTATGTTTTTTCTACTAGTAAATGTTCTTAAAATTATGTTAATAACTATATCTTAACATATATATTTTTTAATAGTATTTTTATATTAATATTGGTTTAAAACTAGATATCTTTTACATGTCACTATATAATTTTAAATTTATATATGTTCTTTAACTTATATGTCCTGTTTTTTACAAGCAATTAATATGTTTAGTTAAGTTTATATTCAATATTTATATGTTTTAATACACAGTTATACTCCTGGATCTATGCTATATTAAATTAAATCACATTTTTATCTAAATAGATTATGTTCATTAGCTTTAAGGCATAGGAAGTATTCTGGTATATAAATTTATTCAAGATCTATTCATTTGTATATTTTAAATGTATGGTTTTATTCCTCCATCATTTTTTAGCACTGCCATATATTTCTCTACCTCATTGTTATTCGTGCCTCACCGGGTACGTTTATGCTTCAAGTTGTCAGCATATTTCATTAGACCTTGCTTCGGACTCCATTTGCTCTGTGATATATTTTAAAAGCTTTATGTCACTTGGTTTGAGCTCCGAATTATATCTCTTGATGTTTTAACAACATATTCTTATAGCAAGACTTAATTAAGTATGCAAAAAATTTTTAAAAATGATTTCATTTGTTTGGTTTTTAAAAAAGACATCGATAGAACTTACATTTAACTATGTACGTTTAACGGTGCATTAAGCACAAATATATATTCTTAGTAATATTCTTAATAATACTTTTTGAAATGCTTTATAGTAATTTGAAGTATATTGTCAAATAATTCATTTTAAATAATTCATTCAAATGAATGCAAGCTTCGCCTACGATGGTAACCATACAAAAGCTTACTGAACATTATATTCATTAGCATTTCGATACATAGAGTTTTTTATTGCCTTTATTGTCTTTTTAAACACAATCTAACTGTTAAACTACACTATGTTCCTTAAATGTTTATTTATTTGTTTAGTTATAGTGTCGAACACAAACAAATTCTTTCAGAGTCATACCTGTTTGCTTTCAATTGCGCGATGTTTTCAATGCTTTCATTTATTTTATTTTATTTTATTCTATTTTATTTTATTTTACTTAAATATAGAGTTATAGTTGAATTACATTAAGTTTCATGATACTCTGTCTAGCTCATTATTTACACAATCTAGTGTATATTTTAAATAATTTGTGTCAAATGTGTGTAAGCTCCGGTTACGATGATAACAGCATAAATGCTCACCCAGCTCTATCTTTACTAATATTTTGATATGCAAGGCTCATTTTGCCCTTTATCTAAACGAGGATTAATTGCTGAAATGCACTAAGTTTCTTAAAAGTTTAAATGCTTACTTGTCTGTTTAGATGCATTGGCAATTGTACATAAGCCCTTTTAAGGGCTATATCTGTCAACTTTCAGTTGCACAGTGTTCTCACTGCATTTGTTAATTTTACCGAAGCAAAAAGTCATAGCTGAACCCTATTAAATTCTATGATTCTTTGTTTGTTTAACTTATATATACATGTATTTACACTTTTAATTCATAAACCGTAATATGAATTAAGTTCAAGGTTTGTTAATTTAGAGTTGGTATTCACTACTAGTAAAAGCATTGCTTCTGATAGTTTGTCAGTATTTGGTAGTTAAGCATTTCTGCTTTAAATGGCTAATGAGGTACTTAATTACATAGGGCTTGGTTTCATTTCATTTATATAATTTATGTAGTATATAAGCACTGTACTATAGGGTTTTCATTTGTCTGATGAAGCGTGGCTGTGACCACGCGAAAGCGCTTACCCTTCAATTATACTTGTTACAATAAAGAAGAGTTTTACTTTTGCTACGGCTGCCAACAATTTCTTTGAACTGTGGATTTGGGAAGTTTGTTAAACAGAAACTGCTCAGTTGTTCAACTTCATTGCGGTGAGATCAGGTTTCTGCTTTTTGCTTTTGATATCAGATGTTTCAGCTAAATGGCAATTCTGAATGTCCATGACATTTTTTTACTTTTATTTTTAAGTCTATTTATGGACAATTTCAGGCCAATTTCTTGTATTGTACATTTTTCCATATCTGGATACCTTTGCATGTATTACTCTTTAAATATCTTTGGTGTTGCTCTTTTTGTATTGATTAGCTTAGCCTTCTCCGTTGCATAAATATTGGACCATAAAAAATCTCTTCCTCTTTCCCATGTCTATATTTCTTCTTCAGATGTCACATGCTCCTCCTGTTTCTCCTTACTTTGGGGACTCATTGTTCCATCATGCTGTGATATAACCTGTATTCCATAACTTCAGCTTCTTTTTTAACTTCCACTTTACTAATCTTCAGTTCTACATTCCCTCTTTGTCATCTTATTTTTTTGTATTGTGAAATTTTCCATACCTGGATACCTTTGCCTGTATTTCTCTTCGAATATCTTTGGGGCTGTTTTTTGTATTGATTAATTTGGCCTTTTCCTGTACATAAACATTGCACCATATCGGATCTCTCTTCCTTTCCCATGTCCATATCTCTTTTTTAAAACTTTCAAAAATCTCTAGATTTTGTTCTTTATATTTTCGCACTTTGCAGTCACTTCTTTTTGTAAACAGCCCAAGGTTTCTTAGTCTATATAATATTTTCATAAATCTGTTGTATTAATGAACACAAATTTTTATTTGAAGCTTCTGTCAAATTTTCTAATGCAAGTGTTTTTCTTTCGTCTAATTTGTCTCTCAATCTTTTTTTGTATCTTATTTCTGCGAATTCTGGGCTTTTTGCATAATAATAGCAATACATAATTTCTTTATTATCCTCAATAGTCCACTCTATCATCTTGATGGCTCTTTTTTGGCCTACCAGTTTTTTTTTTGTTTTTATTTTTTGAAATTTTCTTTCTACAACAGGGGGCTATCCTCCCCTGGGCCTGGCTTGGCCCCATTGTACTGATGTTTCCATGTCTTGATGATTCTACACTATTTTTCCGTTCTTGGCACCAGTGCACCTTCCAGGATTGGGCACTTTTTTATTCTGGGTCTTGTGTACCCACTTATCTTTTTTATTTTTTAACCTACCACTGTCCATGATATAAGCTATATAAAATACAATCTATATATCGGCGTTGTCTTGGTGAGATTTTGTGAAAATGGGATCCACCTCTTAAGGTACTCACCAAGACTTGAGAATGAATGCAACTGCAGCAATGCTATTCTCCTTTGCTTGCTGATTTATCATCTCTCCATTTGGATCCCCATCCCTATATGCATTGATTGCTCTATTTGTATTATCCAATACATTGGCTCAGTATAGGTGGCTCCATTTACAATGAGCTCTCCATACAATTGTGTATTGCCTTTGAGGTTATGGACATGGCTAAAGAATGCCTTGGGGTTGTCCTTGGCCTGGGAGGACAAATTTACCTCAAATTTGTCTTTAGTAGACTTTGTTTGTACTCTAAGTTGTTTGTTTAGTTTGATGAGAGTACTTTTATCCTGCTGGGTGCTGCACCTCCTAATTTTTGCCATGATTTTGTTCCTCCTGTTATACAGCCTATTGATTTTCTGATTCCATCAGAGTGGCTTGGTTTTTGAGTTAGTTCTGTACTTCTTCCTGGTGGGTACAGAATGGAGCAAACAGATAGAAAAAACAATAACAAAAAAGCAACAACTCACCCAGACAGCAGAACCTTTTTGCAAGCAGATCAAGGCAACCTGAAACAGAAAGACTGATTAGAAATGTGAAAGATCTCAAACTAGCTAATATACATAAATCCTCAAAGGGAATTATCAAAGTGTTTGAGGAATTCTATGCAAGTCTTGGTACAAGAACAAGAAGGGTTTATGGAGGGAATTCGGTTAGTATACTAATGGAAGTAGAAAACGAGGACTTGTGGAAACCATTAGCATTGCAAGAGATACAAGAATATATGCAAAGGCAGGCAGGGGGTAAGTCATTGGGAAGCAATGGGTTGTTGATAGAAACGTGGAATGTAAATAAATGTGAAATATTACAGGAATGGGTTAAATTATTTAATAAAATATGGGATACACATGGAATGCCTAATACGTAGAAGTACGTTGTTATAATAATAATCACAAAGGAAGACAAAGAGTGGAATGCAAGAATGCAAAATATAGTGATTAAAATGAAGTGAGATGATAAAGCAGTGATAGAAGGGAATAGTATAGCCAACAAAAGCATAATGCAAGCAGAAAGGGAAAGGATGGAGACAGAATGGGCCTGAGGAGAGTAAGGAACAAAAGAGGGCATTTTTCTTGTCTGACAAGTCTCTGTTTACCACAAGAAATGTATATCTGTTGTAAGCCTACTTCTGAGTCAATTCATTGTACAAAATAACAATAGTAAAATATTAATAAAGCAATAAAGTTAGTAACTGATCTATCATCGGAATAGGTTAGTGCACCATGGATGTGGACTGCGCAGTTGTATGTGCTAATAAACAAAATAAAACAGTCATTAAAAAAACACCAAACTGTATTTATAATAAAGACTCTGCAGTATGTTGCAATGTTAACACAACATACAATGTTAATACTATAACTCTAAATACTGAGAAGGTTAGCTGGCAAGGAGCATAGGTATCATAAACGGCAAATGCAGGAGGATCTGTAAGGAGTTAATTTACCCATGATTGTCAAAGCAGTGACACTGAGATGATTTTTTTGATGTGATTTATAGTGATCAGGAAGGATTGATTCATTTATTGCATTGAAGGATGGGCATAGATCACCATGTAGGAGTCTGTAGGAGACAAAAAAGAGAGAGGCATGTTTTTTAGATGATCTCAGTAACTTAGTATCTTCAGGGGAGCAGATAATGACTCCAAGCTTGCAATAGTCTATATGAGCTTGGTGTACCACTCAAAGTCTTTAATATCCCTCAAAAGTGATACTCAAACCTTGTACCTTATGTCTGTGAGGTAAACATCTTGACCGGTATACCAACCTCCAATCTCCAAAACAAATTGCTATAGAAAGGCTGGCAATTGAGCACAGGCTCTCATACATGCAAAGCATGCACTCTACCACTGAACTACATCCTTTTACATTATGGGCTCCCTTGAGAGCAGCAGAGTTTTGATAAGCATCCAATGGAGTGGCTGTGATTGCATTGTTTAAAGATCCAGAGGAGGTATTTCATACTGACCAAGAAACAGCATAGTATGTTATCTGGTCCCACAGAGCTAGTGTTTTTGGTCCTGGGGATGGTGTTTAGTATCTGTTCAGGTGTAATTTTTTGGAAGAGGTATGAGCTGGATACTTTGCACTGGAAACATTTGGACATGACATGAGGAGTAGAAGGAATGAATTTATCTGCTAGTAGGTTAGCAGTATCTTCAGGGTTCATAGGTTCATACTAGGCTATCTGCCCTGGGGCAATTATAAGCCTAGCCCGATTCTGTATGGCTTACGCCACCCCTTGATTTGAGTATACTGTGCCCTTTTTAAGGTTTAGTTTACTGTGCCTCTGTCTAATAGTGACATGGGAGTAATCCCTGGGACAAACCTACAATCCCCCATCCACCTATCGAGATTCTTCTTGAAGAGATTCAGTGAGGTGCTCTGCCTCACATGAACTGGAATTCTATTCCAGAGCGAAGGGAGCCTCTGGGTTATGAACCTGTCCCTCCAGCAAGTTCTATTTATTTCTGTGCTGAGGTTCAAGTCCCTCGAGCGTGTGGCTCTAAAGGATTTAGATTTACTGAGGTGGAGCATGTCCATTAATTCTGGATTTGACATAGCTTTGTATGTCAGGCATAGATCGCCTCAAGTAGGCGGTATGCAACTGAGTAGAGCTGGAGTTTTTAACCGAGCAGCATATGGCATCTGTTTGAGACCCTTGATCCTCTTGGTGAGATACTTTTGGGGTCTTTCTAATTGCTGCAGGTGTCGGGTAAGGTACATCCCAAAAGGGGCATTGTATTCTATGATGGGCCTGATGAGGGATGAATAAAGGGCACGATTACCTCTCTTGATCTAGATGTGAAACCCTTCATGATGAGGTGGGCTATGTAGAAGGTCTTTCTAACCACTTTGGCAATGTGGTTTTCAAAGGAGAGATTGCTATCAACTTGGGTCCCCAGGTCCCTAATAACTTTCTCTGTACTTAATGGGTTTCCGCCTATGTGGTAATTTGTGGGCACATTTTTTGCCAAAGGGTATGACTATACATTTTATGGCATTTAGCTTTAAACCATGGCGCTGGCACCAGTTATCTGTCTCTGTGAGACCTTTTTGAAGGATGTTTGTGTCAGCTGGAGAGTTGATTATGACGCCCAGTTTGCAGTCGTCTGCGAACTTGGTGAGCCATAGTCCTCCCATGTTTGCCTGTACCTCGGAAAAGTATATACCGAACAAGAGTGGTCCCAGGACAGAACCCTGTGGGACGCCACTTGTGACCGGTTTCGAGTCTGACATGGCTCCAGCAACTCTCACTCTGTGGGTTCTGTCTTTGAGCCAGTTTGCGACCCATCTTGTGACATAGGGGTTTATATTTAAGCTGGATAGCTTATCTATGATGCCCGAGTGGGGTATTGTGTCAAATGCCTTTGCAAGGTCCAGATAGGCTGTGTGGACTACCTTCCCTTCATCTATGGCTTTGGTGACTGTTTCGAAGAAGTCAACCAGGTTCAAAAGGCAGGATCTGCCCTTGACAAAGCTGAACTGGGTAGGATCTAGTGTCTGTAGGTCCCCAATGTCTTTGTTTATGAGCTCCATGATGATCCTCTCCATAGCCTTGCAGACTAAGCTAGTCAGGCTTATGGGGCGATAGTTTTCAGGGTCCGTAGAAGCTCCACCTTTGTGGAGTGGGACCACTGTTGCTGTACGCCATTCTGTGGGCACATATCCTGTAGTGAGGCTGAGATTGTATAGCTGTTTTATTTGAGGGATTAGTTCCCCTTGAGTTCATGTAGGACGCAACCTGGGACGCCATCTGGTCCCATGGAAGCAGTGTTTTTTGCTTTGGAGAGGGCAGCCTTCACCTGATCATCAGAGATGTTTGGGAGGCAGCCCTCTGCCAGGATAGATACTTGCTCTTTTGGGGGGGGGGGGTGGAGAAGTTTGCACTGAACCTGTCTGCCAGGATATTGGGGATGTCTGTGGGTTCAGTGTATTTTTTGTCGTTTAGAATCAACTCAGAACAAGTCTGGGAGTTGCATCCCAGGTTTCTAACATAACTGAAAAAAGCCTTATGATTGTCTTTGGTGTCCTGTGCAATTTTTCTCTCGAAGCTGGCCTTGGAGGATTTTATGAGGGATTGTAATTTTTTGCTAGTACTGATCAGAGATGCCTTCCCTATTAGGGATTTTGCTCTATCATGTAGTAGCTTCCTCCTTCTGTTGTACAGTTTATTTATGGCAGGGGTCCACCAGACTGGACGCCTGCCTTTGGATGATTGGGTCTTGGTTTTGTTTGGGATAGCATGATCCATGCATTCCTGGAGATGTCCGTAGAATGCGTTTATATAGGATTCTACAGTTTGAGCCATAGTTTCCACTGGCCCTGGAGCCTTGAAGGATTCCACTTTGGTTTTGAGAAGTGAGAAGTTCGCTTTTGAGAAGTTTTTTACTGTGGTTTTCTGGGCTGGGGGTGGGGTCGGGATGTGGACATCCAGTGAAATTAATTTATGGTCTGATCTTACCAATGAGGGATATACTTCTGGTGTGGAGCATAGAGTCCCCATGTTGGTAATGATCAGGTCTAGTATGTTGTCCCCTCTTGTGGGAGTGGTGACTAGTTGTTCCATAGCATTTGAGTTTATAATTTCCATTAACCTTTGGGCTAAGGTGCTGGGGCTTAAGTAGTGCTCCCAGTCAATGTTTGGGTAGTTGAAGTCGCCCAATATAATGGTGTTCGGAGAGATCTTCATGTTCTCCAATGTTTTCAGGAAAGCCGAGTGGGATTCCTGACTTTGAGAGGGTGGTCTGTAGGCTGCTATAAACTGAAAAGCAGTCTTGCCCACTGTTAGTTGCACATGGATGGTCTCCGATACTTTGTGCAATGCCACTAACCTGGAGGTGTGGATATCCTTGATAAATATGGAAACTCTCCCTCCTTTTGTGGTTCGGTCCGGGTTTTGGGGCCGAAAAGCATGATATGAGGTATAGCCTGGTAGTGCTGGGGTGCTCTCTGGAGCCTTGAACCAGGTTTCTGTCACTGCACAGATATCGATGTTCTCCATACTGAGGAGAGCTTTGAGTGCGTGCATCTTGAGGTTAAGACTTCTGGCGTTTAGCAGCATTACCCTTAGTTTCTTGTTCCTTGTGCTGTCTATGGGGGTGGGTTTGACTTTGAGCCTTACCTAAAAAAGGCACTATGGGGGTGGCAAGAGCCTTTGCCAATATCCGAAAGCCCAGTGGTGACAGGTGCAAGCCGTCTCTAGCGAAGCAACGTGGCTTGTCAAGCATGTCATCCCAGGCTGACAGACACTGGATCCCCTTTGAATGACACCAAAATTTTAGCCAATTGTTAAAATTAATCATTTTGTCTTTGTACTGTGGCATCTTTCTAGGTGAGGGTAAGATGCTGCTCAAGGTCAGGGTCATACCAGCCTGGGCTTCATGATCAGAGAGCTCCTCTATGTCTCTTTTCATGTAGTCCAGGGAGGTACGTCTCAGGTCATTCACACCAGCATGTACAATGACTGAGTCATATTTGTATTTGCTTTGGAGTGACCTGAGTGCTTGCGTTATGTGGCGGATCCTAGCACCCGACAGGCAGCTCACTGTGACCTTCTCTTTATTCAGCCTCGTGAGCGGGACGTCAGTGTGTCTGACAATAGAGTCACCTATTACAAGAGTATCAGGTTTGTTATTCAGCCTTAAGGGCTGTGGCTGCTTGGCACACTGACTTTGTGGGTTATGTGTTGTGTGTGTTTTGTTTTGAGGTAGCGTTTGCTTGGATGTCTGCTTTGGAGGTCTCTGTTGCTTAGGTAGATTTTTATTTAGAGCCTCCGAGTATGTTTTTGTGTATTTATGTGTTTGGTTCGCTGATGTGGTGGGACTATGTGATACTGGAATTGTGATGTGTGAGGTTTCCTTCTCCTCCTGACTGGTTACACCAGTTTTGAGATGAGAGAGCTCAGCCTCCAGTTTGGCTAAATAGTTGCATCTCTCACATATATTTGAACCTGTTTGGAGGAGGAGAGGGTTGTCCGTGTACATGAGACAGTTGTAACATTGCCTCAAAATTCCCAGATTCACCAGCTGGACTGGAGAGGAAACCATTGACTGACCTTTGGACATGCTAGAGTAATATAGGGAAACTGAATTTAAGACGGACCAATAGAGGACAGGGTAATCAAGTATAAGAGTAAGTAGTGCTTATGGTTTAATAGTGCTAACTTGTAGGATTACTTAATTGGACCAGTGAAGGGCCTTAGAATGAGAATATGGTGTTTAAATTGAGAGATAGAGCAGTTCTTAGGGAAAAGTGAAGAGCAGACTTTGTGGAGCCAGGAATAGTTTAAACCCAGTTAGTAGGCGCTGCCCGCTGTTGCGCTATGCACAAAAACGCGCAAAACCACGCAAAAGAGGGTTTTAAGAGAGGAAGATGGAGTTTTGGAATTGACCCAAAATGGCCAATAAAACTACAGTTTCAAGTCAGTAACCACTCCCACAGGGGCAGGCAGGCTGCTCAATGTTTTTCACTGTCACTGATCAACAGAGAGACTTCCCTTTAGCCCAAGCAGGGTGATGTCATTAGAAGGAATGCCTTGTGGTTAGCCTTTACTGAGGTAGCAATTTATTTTCATCATTAGCTGTGCATGGGTTTTTCTATTCCTCAGGTTGTTATTAATCATTTTGTTGTTGTTTACCAAGCTAGGGATTTGCTAGGGTCATGATCTTTTACCTTTTGCTGTAAGGTTTGTTTATGGCTGAGTTCCACCAAAAGTGTTAGTTTAAAACTTCACACTATATTTCTGATGGAAAGAAAAAGAAGGCTCTTTGCAAGATTTGAGATGGGTATAAACTTTTGGTATAAGTGATTGTACTTACTATAGGGTCATTGGAGCTTTGGTGATACTTGCACTTTTCCACGTCAGCAGCAAGCTCAAAAATGCTGGCTTTGGAGAAGACTTCAAAAAGTGACATACTAGACGATACCATGGGTCTTGCAGTGTGGTCATCTGATCTGGCCAAGGAAGTTTTGACAATGGATGAGGAGCAGAAAGGGCTGTGTTAGCAAGGACAAGATCAAATATGTTGCTAACTGTGGTGAGAGAGGGTACCATTTGATTGTGGGAGTTTACACTGATAAATTCAAGGAAATGTACATATGTGTTGCAGTGTACGTGTACCAGTTAATGGAAAGGTATTTAAAGTTCCCTAAAATGATTATTTTAGAATCACCTGAGAGGGATTCCAGCTAACTGGGATGTGCTTTGACAATTTTTTGGTGTCATGGATGGGTTCTATATTTGACCAGGATGTTATATGAAGCCTTGTTTACAAATACTATGATACAAAGAAGTTTAAGGTTATTGTCCAGCTTGATTAGACTACAAGTGATGGTGTTTAAATAAAGACACACAGGCCACTGACACTGTTAGTGTTATCTATACCTGTGGGCCTAAATGAGTGGTAGGAAGTAAATGTAAATATCTGGCTGTTGGAATAGAGGATTAAGGCTGTGAACCACAGTTCCCCTGGTACAGGGTTTGACTCCCTCAGCCTGTGTTTATCTACTGTGTATCCTTTAGCAAGCCACTTCACTAGACATTGTTCCCAATCAGACCTGAAGGGGGACTGTCTGTCCAGTCCTACCTGGTTAACACTTAGCCAGACATTGCTCCTAGGTCACCCCTGAAAAGGGACTGTGTCCAGTTGGCCTACCTGGTTAACAAATGGGATTACTTGCAGTATTATTATTAAATCCTGGTAGGGCAGGTGTGTTGTTACTGCACTTGAAACAAGGTTTCAGTGACAACGCAAATACTTGCATTTTCTAGAGTTAGAAAGTCTGTGTGGGATAACATGTTCTTATTTAGGCTCCTAGCATTAAGCATCGCTACACTGATATTTGTCAGATTTGAGTTTAGGTTTATTATAATGGCAGCTTGCATATATTGACTTTTTCTAAAATAGGTACTATGGGGGTTAACAATCTCTTAATCAGTCTGCACAAACCGTGGAGACATGGGGGAAGGCCTTCCCTGGTGAAACAGTCAGGGTTGTCTTTTCACTCACTGCAGACTGACACAAATTGCAAACCCTCAGAATGACCGCAATAACTATGAAAATGATCAAAACCAGTCTTCTTTTACCTATTGGGAGGTTGGGAGGGTGGCCTAATGGTTAAGGTGTTTGCCTTACAAGTACAAGGTGCAGGGTTTGAGTCTCACAAGAGATAATTGGCTAGGCTTACAATGGCTCGCAAGGGCAGTTAGCTTGGTACTAACCTACAAACCTATATTGTGGCATCTTTCTCAGTGATGGAGGGGTATTGCCCAAGATTAGGTCCAGCTCTAGAGGCATACAGTATGACCTCCATCATTTCCCTTTTCATATAGTCGAGTCATTCACTCCCACATGAACAATGACCATATCCTATTCAAGACCTGAGCACCCTAGTGAGATGGTAAATTCTACCAGACTAATAACCAAAAAGCTGTTGGCAAACCAAGAGGCACACGAAAAAACCAGCAACCAAAAATGCCTTGGCAACGGCTTTCTACACCAGTGCCATAAACTCCACTTCCAAAATATCTTACAAATAGATTTATTAAGTGCTTTTATCTCATAATAGAGACTTCATCAGAAATGCATACTAACACAAAACCTGTTATTCTTACATTTTTTATACCTCCAAGTAACTGATAGATGATATTTTGAAAAATCTCTTCTGCAAAATTCACTTGTCTTTTAAACCTTCCCTATGCTGCAACCCCTGTCCCTGTCCTTTCTGGCCGAAGGAAAGGAACTTTTAATTCAACTCTGAGTGAACTCTATTTTCCCCAGCAAAAACCTCCCCTCATTTCTTGTGGGTTCTGTCTTTGAGCCAGTTTGCGACCCATCTTGTGACATAGGGTTTATATTTAAGCTGGATAGCTTATCTATGATGCCCGAGTGGGGTATTGTGTCAAATGCCTTTGCAAGGTCCAGATAGGCTGTGTGGACTACCTTCCTTCATCTATGGCTTTGGTGACTGTTTCAAGAAGTCAACCAGGTTCAAAAGGCAGGATCTGCCCTGACAAAGCTGAACTGGGTAGGATCTAGTGTCTGTAGGTCCCCAATGTCTTTGTTTATTGAGCTCCATGATGATCCTCTCCATAGCCTTGCAGACTAAGCTAGTCAGGCTTATGGGGCGATAGTTTTCAGGGTCCGAGAAGCTCCACCTTTGTGGAGTGGGACCACTGTTGCTGTACGCCATTCTGTGGGCACATATCCTGTAGTGAGGCTGAGATTGTATAGCTGTTTTATTTGAGGGATTAGTTCCCCTTGAGTTCATGTAGGGACGAACCTGGGACGCCATCTGGTCCCATGGAAGCAGTGTTTTTGCTTTGGAGAGGGCAGCCTTCACCTGATCATCAGAGATGTTTGGGAGGCAGCCCTCTGCCAGGATAGATACTTGCTCTTTTGTGGGGGAGGGGGTGGAGAAGTTTGCACTGAACCTTTCTGCCAGGATATTGGGATGTCTGTGGGTTCAGTGTATTTTTGTCGTTTAGAATCAACTCAGAACAAGTCTGGGAGTTGCATCCCAGGTTCCTAACATAACTGAAAAAGCCTTATGATTGTCTTTGGTGTCCTGTGCAATTTTTCTCTCGGCTGGCCTTGGAGGATTTTATGAGGGATTGTAATTTTTGCTAGTACTGATCAGAGATGCCTTCCCTATTAGGGATTTTGCTCTATCATGTAGTAGCTTCCTCCTTCTGTTGTACAGTTTATTTATGGCAGGTCCACCAGACTGGACGCCTGCCTTTGGATGATTGGGTCTTGGTTTTGTTTGGGATAGCATGATCCATGCATTCCTGGAGATGTCCGTAGAATGCGCTTATATAGGATTCTACAGTTTGAGCCATAGTTTCCACTGGCCCTGGAGCCTTGAAGGATTCCACTTTGGTTTTGAGAAGTGAGAAGTTCGCTTTTGAGAAGTTTTACTGTGGTTTTCTGGGCTGGGGTGGGGTGGGATGGACATCCAGTGAAATTAATTTATGGTCTGATCTTACCAATGAGGGATATACTTCTGGTGTGGAGCATAGAGTCCCCATGTTGGTAATGATCAGGTCTAGTATGTTGTCCCTCTTGTGGGAGTGGTGACTAGTTGTTCCATAGCATTTGAGTTTATAATTTCCATTAACCTTTGGGCTAAGGTGCTGGGGCTTAAGTAGTGCTCCCAGTCAATGTTTGGGTAGTTGAAGTCGCCAATATAATGGTGTTCGGAGAGATCTTCATGTTCTCCAATGTTTTCAGGAAAGCCGAGTGGGATTCCTGACTTTGAGAGGGTGGTCTGTAGGCTGCTATAAACTGAAAAGCAGTCTTGCCCACTGTTAGTTGCACATGGATGGTCTCCGATACTTTGTGCAATGCCACTAACCTGGACCTGTGGATATCATTGATAAATATGGAAACTCTCCTCCTTTGTGGTTCGGTCCGGGTTTTGGGGCGAAAAGCATGATATGAGGTATAGCCTGGTAGTGCTGGGTGCTCTCTGGAGCCTTGAACCAGGTTTCTGTCACTGCACAGATATCGATGTTCTCCATACTGAGGAGCGCTTTGAGTGCGTGCATCTTGAGGTTAAGACTTCTGGCGCTTAGCAGCATTACCCTTAGTTTCTTGTTCCTTGTGCTGTCTATGGGGGTGGGTTTGACTTTGAGCCTTACCTAAAAAAGGCACTATGGGGGTGGCAAGAGCCTTTGCCAATATCCGAAAGCCCAGTGGTGACAGGTGCAAGCCGTCTCTAGCGAAGCAACGTGGCTTGTCAAGCATGTCATCCCAGGCTGACAGACACTGGATCCCCTTTGAATGACACCAAAATTTTAGCCAATTGTTAAAATTAATCATTTTGTCTTTGTACTGTGGCATCTTTCTAGGTGAGGGTAAGATGCTGCTCAAGGTCAGGGTCATACCAGCCTGGGCTTCATGATCAGAGAGCTCCTCTATGTCTCTTTTCATGTAGTCCAGGAGGTACGCCTCAGGTCATTCACACCAGCATGTACAATGACTGAGTCATATTTGTATTTGCTTTGGGAGTGACCTGAGTGGTTGCGCTATGTGGCGGATCCTAGCAGCCGACAGGGAGCACACTGTGACCTTGTCTTTATTCAGCCTCGTGAGCGGGACGCCAGTGTGTCTGACAATAGAGTCACCTATTACAAGAGTATCAGGTTTGTTATTCAGCCTTAAGGGCTGTGGCTGCTTGGCACACTGACTTTGTGGGTTATGTGTTGTGTGTGTTTTGTTTTGAGGTAGCTTGCTTGGATGTCTGCTTTGGAGGTCTCTGTTGCTTAGGTAGATTTTTATTTAGAGCCTCCGAGTATGTTTTTGTGTATTTATGTGTTTGGTTCGCTGATGTGGTGGGACTATGTGATACTGGAATTGTGATGTGTGAGGTTTCCTTCTCCTCCTGACTGGTTACACCAGTTTTGAGATGAGAGAGCTCAGCCTCCAGTTTGGCTAAATAGTTGCATCTCTCACATATATTTGAACCTGTTTGGAGGAGGAGAGGGTTGTCCGTGTACATGAGACAGTTGTAACATTGCCTCAAAATTCCCAGATTCACCAGCTGGACTGGAGAGGAAACCATTGACTGACCTTTGGACATGCTAGAGTAATATAGGGAAACTGAATTTAAGACGGACCAATAGAGGACAGGGTAATCGTAGAGAGTATAAGAGTAAGTAGTGCTTATGGTTTAATAGTGCTAACTTGTAGGATTACTTAATTGGACCAGTGAAGGGCCTTAGAATGAGAATATGGTGTTTAAATTGAGAGATAGAGCAGTTCTTAGGGAAAAAGTGAAGAGCAGACTTTGTGGAGCCAGGAATAGTTTAAACTCAATTAGGCGGCGCTGCCCGCTGTTGCGCTATGCACAAAAACGCGCAAAACCGCGCAAAAGAGGGTTTTAAGAGAGGAAGATGGAGTTTTGGAATTGACCCAAAATGGCCAATAAAACTACAGTTTCAAGTCAGTAACCACTCCCACAGGGGCAGGCAGGCTGCTCAATGTTTTTCACTGTCACTGATCAACAGAGAGACTTCCCTTTAGCCCAAGCAGGGTGATGTCATTAGAAGGAATGCCTTGTGGTTAGCCTTTACTGAGGTAGAAATTTATTTTCATCATTAGCTGTGCATGGTTTTATCTATTCCTCAGGTTGTTATTAATCATTTTGTTGTTGTTTACCAAGCTAGGGATTTGCTAGGGTCATAATCTTTTACCTTTTGCTGTAAGGTTTGTTTATGGCTGAGTTCCACCAAAAGTGTTAGTTTAAAACTTCACACTATATTTCTGATGGAAAGAAAAAGAAGGCTCTTTGCAGGATTTGAGATGGGTATAAACTTTTAGTATAGGTGATTGTACTTACTATAGGGTCATTGGAGCTTTGGTGATACTTGCACTTTTTCACGTCAGCAACGAGCTCAAAAACGCTGGCTTTGGAGAAGACTTCAAAAAGTGACATACTAGACGATACCATGGGTCTTACAGTGTGGTCATCTGATCTGGCCAAGGAAGTTTTGACAATGGGTGAGGAGCAGAAAGGGCTGTGTTAGCAAGGACAAGATCAAAAAGGTTGCTAACTGTGGTGAGAGAGGGTACCATTTGATTGTGGGAGTTTGCACTGATAAATTCAAGGAAATGTACATATTTGTTGCGGTGTACGTGTACCAATTAATGGAAAGGTATTTAAAGTTCCCTAAAATTATTATTTTAGAATCAACTGAGAGGGATTCCAGCTAACTGGGATGTGCTTTGACAATTTTTTGGTGTCATGGATGGGTTCTATATTTGGCCAGGATGTTATATAAAGCCTTGTTTACAAATACTATGATACAAAGAAGTTTAAGGTTAATTGTCCAGCTTGATTAGTCTACAAGTGATGGTGTTTAAATAAAGACACACAGGCCACTGACACTGTTAGTGTTATCTATACCTGTGGGCCTAAATGAGTGGTAGGAAGTAAATGTAAATATCTGGCTGTTGGAATAGAGGATTAAGGCTGTGAACCACAGTTCCTCTGGTACAGGGTTTGACTCCCTCAGCCTGTGTTTATCTACTGTGTATCCTTTAGCAAGCCACTTCACTAGACATTGTTCCCAATCAGACCTGAAGGGGGACTGTCTGTCCTGTCCTACCTGATTAACACTTAGCCAGACATTGCTTCTAGGTCACCCCTGAAAAGGGACTGTGTGTCCAGTTGGCCTACCTGGTTAACAAATGGGATTACTTGCAGTATTATTATTAAATCCTGGTAGGGCAGGTGTGTTGTTACTGCACTTGGAACAAGGTTTCAGTGACAACGCAAATACTTGCATTTTCTAGAGTTAGAAAGTCTGTGTGGGATAACACGTTCTTATTTAGGCTCCTAGCATTAAGCATCGCTACACTGATATTTGCCAGATTTGAGTTTAGGTTTATTATAATGGCAGCTTGTATATATTGACTTTTTCTAAAATAGGTACTATGGGGGTTAACAATCTCTTAATCAGTCTGCACAAACCGTGGAGACATGGGGGAAGGCCTTCCCTGGTGAAACAGTCAGGGTTGTCTTTTCACTCACTGCAGACTGACACAAACTGCAAACCCTCAGAATGACCCCAATAACTATGAAAATGATCAAAACCAGTCTTCTTTTACCTACTGGGAGGTTGGGAGGGTGGCCTAATGGTTAAGGTGTTTGCCTTACAAGCACAAGATGCAGGGTTTGAGTCTCGCAAGAGATAATTGGCTAGGCTTACAATGGCTTGCAAGGGCAGTTAGCTTAGTACTAACCTACAAACCTATATTGTGGCATCTTTCTCAGTGATGGAGGGGTATTGCCCAAGATTAGGTCCAGCCCTAGAGGCATACAGTATGACCTCCATCATTTCCCTTTTCATATAGTCGAGTCATTCACTCCCACATGAACAATGACCATATCCTATTCAAGACCTGAGCACCCTAGTGAGATGGTAAATTCTACCAGACTAATAACCAAAAAAGCTGTCGGCAAACCAAGAGGCACACGAAAGAACCAGCAACCAAAAATGCCTCGGCAACGGCTTTCTACACCAGTGCCATAAACTCCACTTCCAAAATATCTTACAAATAGATTTATTAAGTGCTTTCATCTCATAATAGAGACTTCATCAGAAATGCATACTAACACAAAACCTGTTCTTCTTACATTTTTATACCTCCAAGTAAGTGATAGATGATATTTTGAAAAATCTCTTCTGCAAAATTCACTTGTCTTTTAAACCTTCCCTGTGCTGCAACCTCTGTCCCTGCCCATTCTGGGCGAAGAAAGGAACTCTTAATTCAACTGAGAGGGAACTCTTTTTTTCTGCAAGATACTGCAGCAGTCTTCACATTTAAACGGTTACCGTTAGTGCTTCTTTCTTTCACCTAATTATATATGCTTCTTGGTACCATCATTTTATGCAGTGGTCTCCACAGTTTTTAGACTTTCTCTCTCCTTCTCTTTCAGTACAATGATCAGACTGCTTTGCTTACATTTTCCTACTGATTGCAATATTTGTTACCAAGTTATAGGTTGTTGCCTTTGAATCTGTAGCTAGGGCAGGTAAAGCTGTGCGTTAACTCCTTTAGGACTTAGAGTCAGAGTCTTATTCATAGCCCTTTATTCCTGTTTGTTTCTTATCTCTCTACTTCTCTCTAATTGCTTCCTGACCTTCCTGGCACAGTAATTTCATTGTTGAAAGTTGATTATCCCTTTCTTCATCCTATTGACACAGTTTGACACCCACCTGTACTCAGCCTCCAATTCCATCCAAGCTTTTATTCCTTGCTGACTGCCTCCTTTATTTACAACAGCCAGAACAGTCTGCACATCCAATAGAGAGTTCTGCCTTCACTTCTTCACCTCCATTTCTTATTTACCCTTACAAACTTTCCAGTAACCATACTATTTAAAGCCCTGAAGCCAGAGTGCCATTCAGATTCTCTCTCTGTGAGTACCTCTGTGTGTTGGTCACATGATCCTTTTACTATTGCCCAGTTATGTCACGTTGATACTCCACAATTACCAGTGAAGGCACCCTGACATCATCCCAAATGACAGAACCTTGCTTCGTCAGTCTTCCTGTATTACTGTATTTTAGCAAGTCAGAAACCTACTCCGCCTTCTTTCCTCAAACCATTTGCTAGGGTAGACAACTGTTTAGGATTTTTCACCTCACATAAAAAGTCTTGGTTTGCCATGAGAAACATCCACCCCACCTCAGTCCACCAAAATCATCTACCCCAAATTATAGACTAAGCTTCCCATAAGATAGAGTGCTTGGTAAGACAAAAGGGTTTAGGCCTCTACGTTACTCAGTGTTATGTTAAGAGTATTGCTGGCAAAGTACTCAAGCTTGAGACCATGGCCAAGATGCCCTCATGGTAGCAATGTATTTTCTGAGTTCCATACGCAGCATGTGCAAAATCCTTCAAATAATGCTGAAGGAGTGATTGTGTAGGCTATATGCTGTGAATATGTACGCCTTATTCCCTATGAAGCCAGTGAATGTCTTCTGTAGTTCTCATGTAACATGGAATCTAAAATCAACTGTATACTGGAAAAACTGAAAAAGCTGGCAAGCTTAAAAGATACAACTTGCAGAGTTCTTGCTGAAACCAAAAACCTTGATATGTATTTGGGGGATCTGGAAGAGAAATGCAGACATTCAGAAGGAGGCATATAGATTAATGGATAAAGAAGGTCCTGAAATTTAGGTACTAAAAGTGAAAAGTGACAATCTTAAGAATGGTTCTTATATCATGAATCTTTGCTCCATAGGGGTAGAAGAAGGTAAGGAGGACAGTGGCCTTTCAAGTCTCCCCTATGGGGTAGAATAACTCCCGCAAGTGGACGGACCACACTGGTTTTCCTAAGTCATATCATCTGATTGTAAAATGTCATTTATACAAGCTAAAATGATGGAACCATAAGACCATGGTACAGAGCAGACGTATGTTCTGGGCAGGGCAAAAAAAAGAATATGCTCTGTTGGGTCTAACTTGGCTGTGCTACAATAAGATTCAGTGCAATATTAATCAAAAAATACCCAACATATAGGCTTCAGTACCCTGCAAGCATGTGAATAATTCACCTCTGCATATGCAAGCCTTTGGCTCGTGGAGGTAATGTGGCAAAAGTTTGGGGGATCATGCACACAGTTAATAACTGGAGACCAACATACAGATTAATGTTCTGTAGGAGTCATAGCAAAAGGGAGTGGACAGATATCAGTACCACAGATCATTAGTAACCAATATGGAGAAGCAAAGGCTAACATTTTCAATAAGTAGCACTCGGATGAAGGTGGTCTAGAAGGAAAGACCAGTTCCAGAGAAGAAACCATTTAGTGCTTAAGTGCCCAAAAGAGCAAAAAGACTGAGAAAGTAAATAAACAGATGTGTAGTCATTGCCATGCACACATCTGACCCCCTGCATGCATCTCTCTGCATCCATGGTCAGTCTATCCTTTTACTGGTGAGGGAATTATCATGACATATTCAACTATCTGCACATCTTGTCAAAAGCATATACAGGGATGAAAGACTGTCAGGTTTAACACCTTATACTATCATTGGAACCATAACAATATATCAGCTACATTGTCTGTGTTCTTCATCCTATCACAAATGAGATGCCTATCAATGTCCATCATTGCGTGGGAAATGGGACACGTAGGACTGTTCCGAGTCTTTATTCTCTACTGTGTCCCTCAGATTCTTTAAGGGGCTACATCATAGCTGGAGTAAGAGCGAGTGGTGTGTCGTTTAGAGCACAGAGATGGTGTTAGGAGTAGTCAAAGTATTTTTTGGACATCCTCCATATGGCGTACAGCCTTAGGCTTCTTTCAGAGGACTATAAAGTGCCTCAGTGCAAGGCTGAAGCCTGTGCTACTGGCATCCCACACATGGGGGAACAGTGCCATCACCATTACAGTGACATGAGAAGCTGCAGTCATGACCTCCTATGCCCATAGCAGGATGAAGTTAAACAGCAGTCACTACCACTGCAATGTGAATTATAACTTATTTTAGCTACACAAATAACCTGTTACTCTCTGCAGTCCTCAGATTTTACAATATGCCGTTTTCATGTCTATAGCCCTTGAAGAGATTGAAAGGAAAAGGAAACTGCACAGGAGCAGATTAGAGCACCGAAAAGAGCATGCTCTATAGTGTCTGGCTTTTAATATTAATAGTAGCAGGGATTAAAAAAAAAAAAAACTGTCATACACTAGTGCCACATCTGTCAGTACTGACATACCACAGAGGATGCAGTATGACTGTGCAATGCTAAAAGTGAGTTTGCACATATTTCTTTTTGTATAGGCGGGCAACTGGGTCAAGATCAGAATCAGATCCAGCACTAGGCAACTTACGCAGCTACCTAGGGCATGCGCTGGCTGGCGGTGGGGCTGTGTTGGTTGATGGGGGCCTGGCTTCACTGTGTGAAATAATAATAATAATAATAATAATAATAAATTTCCATAAATAAATACAAATCCAAGTGTTAGACATCCATAAACACAACAATGTTTTAGGATCTGGCAGGAAACTTCTGTAAAGAACAGCAAGTCCTAGAAACCTCAGTGTTAGAACTTTGCCCTAACATCATCTTAAGAAATGTATGGAACTTTTAATTAGGTAGGACAGAGAAGCCAGAGAAATGGATATCACCATGCTGCAATGCAAATGAAGGTTATACAGTTCCAAGATGCTACCATAGCTGCTGCACAGGGAGATACCAACGAGTGCAATAGTTTCTGTTTCTGCATCCATTTAATGCAATCATTTAGTCTGAGCTGTATAGGGAGATATACAGAGCATTGCTGTTTCTTGTCTGGAAGATAATACAGAACACTGCTGCGTGTGTGTCTGTGTGTGTGTGTGTGTGTGTGTGTGTGTGTGTGTGTGTGTGTGTGTGTGTGTGTGTGTGTGTGTGTGTGTGTGTGTGTGTGTGTGTGTGTGTGTGTGTGTGTGTGTGTGTGCGTGTGAAATGCCCCAGCTGGGTGAATGCTGTTTAGTTAAATGATTTTATACAGAGTCAAAGCCTGAACCTTAGGTATTGACAAGCAAGTGTCTTTAATCTCCACACCAACCACAAGGTCTCCTTTAATTTTATTTACATTTTTGCTTGTTTTTGTAAATCACGGAGGATCACAGTCTGTCAATGTCAGTTATAAAGCTTCATATCTACTGATTTTTGTCAGTGGTACAACAGGTAGCACACTTACTTTTGGTGCAGAAAGCTGTGGGTTCTCTTCCCACACCAGGTATATTGATTGCTGATACAACCATTCTGCATAAGGAGAGGAGAGTACTGCACTCCTGAGTGTGTCCTCCTTTGGATGAGATGCATAGTAACTATGGAACTGTTGTTGGTTTGCATATCACCAGCACACCAATTACTGTTATTATTTTTTATGTAAAGTAGGAAATTTATTTTTCAAGGGCAGGAGGAACTGAATTTGTAGATGAAATATTGAAATGCAAAGTTCCTTACAAGCAGCAACCTCTTCATTAGTTACAGATATCTTTAATGTGGAATTATTCAGATGACTTTTACTTCTGCAGAGATTGTGCATATTGACTGATACTGGTGAATTTAGATGACAACAGTTTGACTGGCCATTTATTTTTCTGAAATGTACTGAAATGGGTATTTTTGTCATTATTTGGTTCATTTTTGTTGCACTTCTTACTAGAAAAATCTTCAAAATGTCAAAATTAAAATATGCACTAACAACTGGTGCTGTATTAAAAAAGGATATAATTTAATACAATCAGGAAGGTGAATCAAACTACACCTGCATTTATGCATGGTCCTAAGAATCTGTGCAGTGGGCTCATGGTTTGAAAACAACACCAAGGCACACTTAATCCATTAGGGACCAGGTGCGTTTTCTGTGAATGTGGGCTTCAATGCTGTTTCAACTAATGTGGCTGTTAAAGGCAGAGAAGTTTACTGTTGCTCGTACCAAGTCTGTTTCCATTGTAAAACTGTATAGTTTTGTTTGGCAAAAGGCTATCAGTGTTTATGCTAAAAAAATTTGAAATAAAAGTTTTAAATTAAATCCAAATATCTGTAATCATTGTAGAAGTAAAGAACAAAATAATACACAAACTGACAGGTTTAAACAGTGTTTATGACAACTGGAGAGAAATAGTCAAGTAATGGAACAGTGGGATGCCGGAGGGGGGCCTGATCCATTTCCTGACCTAAGGCCCAATATATGTAAACCATTAACTTCCCAAGTTATGCAGACATCCCACAGAAAGACCTCACTGAGACTGACTGGTTTTGAAACCATAGGTTCATAGGTTCATAGGTAGGTACTAGGATATCGGCCCTGAGGCCTATACAAGCCCAGCCAAAAAGGTACCCTGGCTTTTGACACCCAAGAAAATTATTTTCCTGTGCCACTGTCGAGCAGAGCCACAGAGGTGATCCCCAGGGTGAATTTCCTATTTCCCAGCCAATCATCAAGATTTTTCTTGAGTGCTAATGAGGAGCTTTGTTTGATATAGATAGGTAGTATGGAAAGTGTCTGGGGCAGGAATCTATCCCTTCGGCATGTTCTGTTTATTGTGGTGACAAGGTTTAGGTCCCTAGAGTGTGTAGCTCGGAGAGATTGGGATTTCTTTAAGTGGAGCATGTCCAACAGCTCTGGGTTTGACATAGCTTTGTATGTTAGGCAGAGATCACCTCTGAGTAGGCGATATGTGACGGAGTAAAGTTGGAGTTTTTTTGAGACGGTCTGCGTAGGGCATCTGTTTGAGTCTGTTAATCCTCTTTGTGAGGTATTTCTGCGGCCTTTCCAGTTGTTGTAGATGTCTTGTGAGGTATATACCAAAAGGGGCGTTGTACTCTATAATGGGTCTAATGAGTGATGAGTACAGGGGAACAATGACCTCTTTTTTTCTAAATGAGAAACCTTTTGTGATAAGGTGTGCCACGTAGAAGGATTTCTTGACTACTGTGGTGATGTGATTATTAAAGGAGAGACTACTGTCCACCTGTGTCCCAAGGTCTCTTATCACACTTTCGGTGTTAAGTATACTACCGCCTATATTGTAGTTCATGAGTACAGAGTTTTTACCAAAGGGGATGACAATGCACTTTTTGGCATTGAGCTTGAGGCCATGGCTTTGACACCAGGCATCTGTCTCAGTGAGGCCCTTTTGTAGGATGTCCACATCATTAGGAGTTTTGATTATGGCTCCTAGTTTGCAGTCATCTGTGAACTTCATTAGCCAAAGACCTTCTGTGTTAGCCTGTACTTCAGAGAAGTAGATATCAAACAGGAGAGGACCCAGGACTGAACCCTGTGGTACGTCACTTGTCACTGGTCTGAAGTCGGATTTGGAATCTGCTACTTTCACAGTGTGGATTCTGTCAGTGAGCCAGTTGGCAGCCCATCTTGTGACATTTATTTATTTTATTTTATTTTATTTTACATTTGTTGACCTGGCTAGTCCAACTGGATATATGTCCATTTTCAGTGGAGGCCCGGGGAGAAAAGCTCCACTTACATCAAAATGTTTATAAACACAATGGTATGTTCAAAGGCATTGGTACATTACAAAGCTTATGCATACATTACATTTCATAGGATTTAGCATTTGAATATGAAAAATCCAAGTGAAAACAGTTTTGGATATTCCTGAGAAAATATGTCAAAGACACTATTAATTATAAAGTCACACACACAAATGTCACACAAAAATGCTAGTGTCTAACAGCAATGGTTATTCATACAAAGTATGTACAAGGACACTCTTGTTCTGTAAAGTCTCACCAGAAGTCCTAGTGTAAGATAGCTATGGATGATCATTCAAAATATGTGCAGGACATTAGTCCGCTGTATAGTCACATTAACTTTATTATCATTAAAGAAGACACAAGATTATACTCATGAGAAGATAGGTGTCGAGGGAAGGGTTTGGTAGTTAGTCTGGGTTGACACAGGGGCATAACCAGTGTAATATAATCTAGGGTTTTAGTTTGCTTTTAAATAGGTTAGCTGAGGCTAGGGTGGTTAGGTGATTAGGGAGGCTGTTCCAGGTTTTACCCACTGTATGAGGGAACAATGCATCACCAGCTGAATTATTGGATTTAGCCATTTGTACTAGTAATTTGTTAGATGAGCGTAGGGTTTTGAGATAGGGATTTATATCTAGTTTAGTGAGTTTATCTATAATTCCAGAGTGGGGGATGGTGTCGAAGGCCTTGGCAAGATCTAGATAGGCTGTGTGAACCACCCTTGTCTATGGCTTTGGTGACTGCTTCAAAGAAGTCTATCATGTTTAGGAAACATGATCTGCCTTTTACAAACCCGAACTGGGTAGGGTCCAGAGTTTGGAGATTACCAATGTCTTTGTTTATAAGTTCCATGATGATATGTTCCATGGCCTTGCAGACCAGGCTCATCAGGCTAATGGGGCGGTAGTTCCTGGGGTCCGTGGTGGCTCCCCCCTTGTGAAGTGGGATAACAGTCGCTGTGCACCATTCAGCAGGCACAAAGCCTAAGGTAAGGCTATGATTACACATGGTACTTAGGTGGGGTGCCAGTTCATTCTGTAGTTTGTGCAGAATGCAGCCTGGGATGTTGTCTGGTCCCATGGATGCTGTGTTCTTGGCTTTGGAGAGTGTGGTTTTTACCTGTGCAGCCGTGATTACAGGAACTTTGCATTCTTTCGGTATAGAGATGGGCTCTTTAGGGGGTGATAGGGGGTAAAGTTAGCACTGAACCTATCTGCCAGGATATTGGCAATATCAGTTGGGTCTGTATATTTAGTGCCATTGTGCTGTAACTCAGAGCAGATCTGAGTGTTGCCATTGATATTCTTGACATAGCTATAGAATGCTTTGTGGTTGTCTTTAGAATCAGTGGCGATTTTGTTTTCGTAATTAGCTTTGGAAGATTTTATCAGGGATCGTAGCTTCTTACTGAGGCTGACCAGGGAGCTCCTCCACTCATGGGATTTTACTCTCTTTTGCAACAGTTTCTTCCTTCTGTTATACAGTTTGTTTATGGCAGGGGACCACCAGATTGGCTTCCTTTTTTTGGAGGATAGCATCTTGGTTCTGTTTGGGATAGCACGATCCATGCACTCATGTAAGTGCTTATAATGTGCAATTGTGTAGGATTCAGTAGTTGTAACTGTATTGTCCATCTGCATGGGTGTCATGAAGTTCACCACTTCTGTCTTAAGAAGAATGAAGTTGGCTTTGGAGAAATTTTTTACCATAGTTTCCTTAATGGGGAGTGTAGGTAAGATGTGGATATCTAGGGTAATTAGCTTATGGTCGGATCGGACCAATGAGGCATTGTCTTTAGGTGTGGAACACCGGTCACTCATGTTGTCAAGTTCAGTCTTGATTGGAGAGAGCTTTACCTCCAGTTTGGCTAGATAAGTGCATCTCTCACAGGTTGTAGTGTTGGGTGGTAGGAGGAGAGGGTTGTCAGTGTACGTGAGGCAATTTCTACATTGCCCCAAGATGCCTAGATTCATCAGATAGACAGGAGAGAACACTGGGAGCTGAAACTTGGACATTCCTGAATAAAAAACTATTTTCCTCTAGATAAGTGAGGAAAGTGAGTACAAGAGCTGTTTTTCTCTAGGTAATGAGGAAGGTTGAGTGCTGTAGTAATTAGTAGGTTATTTAGTGCTTACAAGTTCTGAACAAGTGCTGATCACGAATAAGCAAATTCAAGTGCTAAAACTAAGAATCTGTATCTGGACTAAACTAGTTACAGGAAAGGGGGGAAACAAGTGCAAATGCGGGCTTTTAAATCAGAAAGATGAGAGAGATGGAAACACTGCCCAAACATCCAGCAACTACAATTTCTGGGCCAGAACCACTCCTTATGTGGTAGATAGGTTACCTAGTGCTTACCACTCCCACTTATAAGCTAGAAGGCTTCCCTCCAACACAAAGCTTGTGGGGGCTCAGAAGCTTGCATACAGTCCTGGATACAGCAAATCTGAATCTGGATTACACTAGTTACAGGAAAGGTATATATATATATATATATATATATATATATATATATATATATATATATATATATACAGAAAAGTAGCTAAAATAGCAGTAAAAGCAATTCAAATGCAATACAAGCTAGCACACTTGAGTATGTAGCAATGTTAGACCAAACAGTTTAAAAAATGCAATTAAATTAAAGATGACTAAAAACAAGTGCAGAAAGAGTCTATTAGATAGAATGAGGTAAAGAGATGGAGCTGGGGGAGTGTCCCAGATAAAATCTACAGTGGGGGTGGGCAACTGCAAAAGCCTCCAAATTTAAACAAAGCAGGAATAGGGAGGGTGGGTATGGGAAAACCAACATTTTCAGCAGAGATCTGAAAAACTATACAGTGAAGCAAAAATAACACTGCACAACTCTGAAGTCAGCTAGTAATGATATAAAATTAGTCAAACAAGTAGGAGATACAATGTAGAATAGATATGTGCTGTTTTCTCAGTATATTCCCTTTTCTCTGAGCTATGATGATCTCAGGGTTGGTATATATACATTCCCAGGGGTGTTGAGGGTCTTGCCCTCCTACAAAAAATATAAATTACAAGTCTGTAGTTACTTGGGAAGAAGATGCCCCTTACTGATTTACACATTTATGTGTATTGCTTGGAGCCTCTTCATTTACAGGAGTCATGCTCCATTTGCCACGGATTTAACCATATGGTATTGATGGAGTGCAAACATAACCTTATTCTAAAAGGTTTGATTAAAACTCATTTTCTGAGGCTACATCATCAGAATCATCATCTTCAAAACCATAAAAATCTGAAAAATTGGAAAGACTGTAAAAACGAGCTTCTTGGGAGCTGAGGTCCTCTTCAGAGCTGAAGCAGAATGTTCCCAAGCTGTTAGCTCCAAAGGAACTACCAGAGCAGATGACTCAGGTTGGATCCAAGGGTTCTTTGGAACAATTGGAACCCTCAGCTCCAAAGTCAACATTACCTTCTGAGTTCAGATATAGGAGCCAATCACCTTCCTTGGAACCAGTCCACTCTTGGCTCCATCACCTTTTCTAGCAAGATTGAGATCACCTTCCCTCTCTACCCAATCCACCAGGAGTCTATCTGATGAAGATGTGGATAGGGTGGTGGAGAGGCTGTTAAAGACACCAGCCTTAGCTAAATTATTGTTTGATCCGAGCACAGAGGAATCAGACCAGACACAGTCTTTCCCCTCGGTGCCTGCTCCTCCTCTGATCTGTCCTTTGGCTTCAGAACTGGAAGATTATGATATCCAGCTTTTGTCTGTATTGGGTCCGGAACCTATAGGCTCCAAGAATCCAGTATCTGCCCCAAGTTTTTCCACCCAATCGGAGAAGGAAACCTCTGGGAGCTGACACACTCTGGTCTATTCCACAGAGCTGCTTCAGATCTCTCCGGATCTGACCTTGCATCTGGGGGCCTCGGCATGGCTGAGTTTGGCTCCTACATCAGCTTCGGAGCTTCCATCTTCTGCTCCATCGGCTGTGACAACTTGTTTGTCAAATCCAGGGAGTTCAGAGTGGAAGCGAACCGGCTTTGAAGTTATGAGAAGGTTTCTGACTACTTCTCAGCCTGAGATGCAATCTCCCTCAGATCTTCCTCCCAGTTCTATCCAGGTGTCTTTGACATCTCACCTATACTCTCCATAGGTCCACAGAGACCCTAGGCCTCAGGATGTCCAGCAAGGGACTCCCCCCCTCCAAAACTTCCCCAGAATATCCCACTGAGGAGGTCCCCCGGAAGAAGACATGCAAGAGGAAACATCTCCACTCTCCAGAGGAGTCCATCACATCTGATACAACCTCGATGAGGCAGAAAGGTCATCACAGTCAGCTCCTAAAGATGTCTCCTTTAAAGACATCCTGGAAATTTTTAAGCAGAGGTGACTGGCAGTCCACCTCCCCTTTGGCCAAGGAGTCGGTTTACGTGAAGGCTTTTGGGTCTTGCACCTCAACCTGTTTGGTGACCCCTACTTCCAATGAGCTTATTGAGTTAATCTCTGTCAGCTTGGGACACCCCAGATACCACAGAGCCTACTTCTAGAAGGTCAAATAAATATATTACAGCCCCTAAGGACAAGAACATTTTGACAAAAGTGTAGCAGTTGATGCCATGGTCATTTTGAAGGCCACTAAAAAGGAACTTTCTGAGAAGAATTCCTCTATTCATCTTCTGAATAAGGATTACAGGACCATGGATAGGTATGGGAAGTATGTCTTTTCATCAGCAATCTTTGCCTTATGGTCACTGAACTATCTTACCCACTTCACTAGATTTCATAGGGACCTGTTAAAGGAACTATCAGACTCTCTCTAAGGAGCTACCTGTTAAAGGAACTATCAGACTCTCTCCAAGGAGCTATAGCAGATGCGGCAGCAGATAGTCATTGTTCAGCTCACCACCCTAAATTCAGTTGTCAAGTCATCCATGAGGCTTATATTGTATGCAGCAGATGGAATGAGTAGGGTGGTGGGTTCAGGCATCTCAGGAGGCAGGACTGGATGCACCTTTGCAATTTCATGGCACCTCTCAAGTCTTCCTTCATTAATGCCCCTTTTGATGGCTCTTTGTTTTTTGGGCCCAAAGTAAAATAAATGCTCACTGGGTGTGAACAAGAAGGCAAGACCTTATCTGCCACTGGAATACATTTTTCCACACCTAATAGATCCTTTCCCAAAGGTCAGGGAGGTAGTGGAAAGATGTTCAGAAAATCACAGAGGTCTTTCCAAGACACACAGGGTGAAAGTTCCTCTAGAGGCAGAGGAGGGAACAATAATGGAAGATGCAGCCCTTGCAGCAGAGGAGGCCCACAAAATCAGGACTCCAGAGAATCTTTCTTTTGCAGACCCTTGCAGCACTCCTGAAGGAGTGCCCAATTGCTTGCCTCTGGAGGAAGTCAGAGGTCGATTGCCCCTGCACTGCGAAACTTGGGAAAAGATAACAAATGAAAAATGGGTGCAGGACATAATATCCAGGGGTTATATCATTCCCTTCTCCTTCCTCACTCCCATAAACAAATCAGTTCTGGATCTTCCACCCACTCCAAAGGAACAATCAACATTAGAAATTCAAAAGTTGCTAAGAAAAAGAGTCATCCAAGAAGTCCCTGCAGACCAGAGAGAATCCGGAACTTACTCAAGATTCTTTTTAGCTCCAAAGAAAACAGGGGACTGGAGACCAATTTTGGATCTCAGTTATCTGAACAAATCTGTAAAAAAGACCAAGTTCCAGATGGTGACACTGCAGCTGATACTTCCATACCTGGAAAAAGACATTTGGATGCGCTCTATAGACCTTCAGGATGCATACTACCACATTCAAATGGAAAGGCTATCCAGAAGGTTCTTGTACTTCCGGCGAGCAGCCAGTCACTTTCAATTTTGAGTTCTGCCCTTTGGTCTCACTACGGCCCCCAGAGTGTTCAGTCCATGGCAGTAGTGGTGGCTCACCTAAGACACAGAGGATTCCGGGTGTTTCCATATCTGAATGACTAGCTCATAACTGCCCCGACCACACATCTTCTACTACAAGCCAAGGGTTATAGCCTTCAGCTTTGTTCCTCCCTAGTTATTACCATAAATTATGAAAAATCTACTCTAGAGCAATGTCAAAGGTTAGTTTTCATAGGAGCACACATTATCACAACTACACTGGTAGCAAGAGGAGACGATCTCTGCCATTATGTAAGATTGTTAATCATGAAGATGCGAGTCTCTGCAAAACTGTTTTTTCAGATACTGGGGAAAATTGCTGCATTAATTGTACTCATTTTTCTAGCTCATCTTCATATAAGGATACTTCAATGGTTACTTTCCACACAATGATCAATCTTGTGACTTCCAATGTCACACAAAATTATGATAACCAACACCTGCAAAAAGGCTCTCCAATGGTGAATTCACTCACCATTGGTATCTCAAGGCAGTCACTTCATCCCCCCCTCAACCCCAGGCCATGGTGACCATGGATGCTTCCCAGATAGGGAGGGTAAGGACATTATCTAGGGAAGACAGCCCATGGCATCTGGCAGGAAAACGAGGCTCACTTAAGGCATATAAACATCCTGGAGATGAGAGCGGTGCTATTAACGTTGCAAGCATTTCAAGACACTCTCCCTCTAGGAACAATAGCAATCCAGCCAGACAATATTTCCATAGTCTGGTACTTAAACAGACAGGTGGGAACCAGATCTTACCCCCTTTGTCAAGCAGCTCTGAGGGTCTGGCAATGGGCAACGGCTTCCAACTGCTTTCTGATAGCAACACACATCCCGGGGAAATCCAATGTGATTGCAGACAAATTGAGAAGAGCCATACTATGGTCAGAAGAGTGGTCCTCAGTCAGAATGTTACAGAAAATATCTTCCAGAAATGGGGCCAGCCTTGCTGCAATCTCTTTGCATTGCACACCAATACCCAAATGCAGCAACTACTTTGCCATGATCCCTCCCATGGGGGAGTTACCAACGGATGCACTTGTTCACAATTGGCCTCCGGGACTTCTTTATGCCTTTCCTCCAATCCCTCTAAATCCCTAGTTTTTGCAGAAAGCAAGTTTGTTGGAGATGACAATAATCCTGATTGCCCCCTATTGGCCTCATCAAATATGGTTCCCCTTTCTTCAGCCTCACCTTTGGGATGAATCATGGATTCTGGACCCTGCTCCAGACCTTCTGACTCACCCGTCAGGAATGATTCATCCCAACTTGGACAATCTCAAACTAACATCTTGGCTGCTCCAGTTCCCCTGATCACCAGGTTTCCTCTCATTTCCTCTCCAGTCAAACATATTTTGTTATCTTCCCATAAAACATCTACATGAAAACTGTACAGGTGTAAATGGCAGAGATTTGTTACATGGGCCAACAATAATCAGATTGACCCCTTTTCTGCACCCATACATTCTATTCTAGAAGTTTTGGCAAAACTTTTCAATGAAGGAGCTGCTGCAGCCACTATTAGATAGTCCAGCTGGCAGCAATTTCAAATTTCCAAGTAGGAGAAAACGGTTCTGGTATCATGTCACACAGACTTTGTAAGGCATTCTTAAAAGGAACTACAATAAGACCTCCATACGGGAACCTGTAACCACCATGGGATCTGAATTTTGTTTTGTCAAACGTTATCTGTCCTCCCTGTGAACCATCTGCTACCTGTGATTTGAAATATTTCTCCTGGAAAACACTCCTTTAGTGGCTATTACTTCAACTAGGAGAGTTTTTGAATTACAAGCTTTGTCTGCCAAGCTACCATACCTAGTTTTTCATAAGGACAGAGCTTCTTTATGCATTAACCCCTCATTTTTGCAGAAGGTTGTGTTGGAAAGTAACCTCAACCAATCTATAAAGCTGCCAGTTTTCTTCCCTAACTAACCAAAATGAAGGGAAATATTCTCTGCCTCTCCGAGATGATCATAGTAGGGTTATCACCTGTCCCTCTTTGGGCAGTTGTGTCCTGCAAAAAAAAAAAAAACAACTAAAAAATGGCAAATGTCCTGAGATGTTAGGACAAAATTATTTCCCAAGTTTTCTTTAATAGTTACATAAAACAGTTATTTGTTATTTGAAACACATAAATGTTATATAAAATAGCATAAACAACAAAATGCTGCAAGAATATTTTGGCAAAAAAGTGAAGTTCTGTCTTTTGCATTGGCCCTGGGTATGATTTGCCTTGCAAAACCTCATGTTTCTATAAAAAAGGTCCCACTTTCTGCATTCGAAAAGGTGGCAACCACAGTTCATAGACATACATTTCTACTTACACAGAACTTCTGAATTTAAAAAATCAGATCAGCTCTTCATCTCTTATTCTGATATTAAAAAAGGTCAACCAGTCACAAAAGTTACTTTATCTAAATAGCTTACACTATGTATATCTTACATTTATAATTCAAAAAATAGACCACTTCTAAATACTGTTAAAACTCATTCCACAAGGTCTGTACTACCACGTCTGCAGCTTTTCAAGCTAGATTAACAGTGGATAACATCTGTGCTGCAGCAACTTGGGCAAAACCTCATACCTTTATTATTCATTACAAAGTGGATTTGGCCTCTAGGAGTAGAGCCTCCTTTGGTTCAATAGTTGTAATATAGCAACAAAAATTACATCTATTGCATGCACAGGTGCCAGTATAAATGGTATTTCCATAATGATGTTCTTGATTGGAAAAACATAAAAGTCTGTATAAATTATTTTTGTTCCTAAAAAGGAATTGTGGCTGCTCACCCACTATTCCCTTAATAACCGGGTCTACGGTTAAAATACTCCAATGTTTGTAAAAACTCTGTATATTTCAGAGCATGTCCGATTTTTTTGGAAAAGGGCAATGAAATACACAGAGCTGTTAGAACAGATTTAAATGTAAATAAGGTAAAACAGCAGAAAATATCATTATTTTATACACAAGATATTCAGTTTATTAAGGAGAGTTTTTACAAACATTGGAGTATTTTAACCGTAGACCCGGTTATTAAGGGAATAGTGGGTGAGCAGCCACAATTCCTTTTTAGGAACAAAAAGAATCTACACAGACTTTTATGTTTTTCCAATCAAGAACATCATTATGGAAATACCATTTATACCGGTACCTGTGCATGCAATAGATGTAATTTTTGTTGCTATATTACAACTATTAATATGTTTGTACATCCAATTACATCTAAGGTATTTACGTTTAATGTCAATACAAGCTGTGAAACAGAACATGTAGTTTACATTGCTAACTGCACATCCTGTCCTGCCTTTTATGTCGGCAAGACCGACAAAAAATTAAAAGACAGAATAAGGGAGCATCTTTACCAAATCCGCATAAAATCCAATATTAATGCTCTCTCAAAGCATGTATTAGAAAATGATACCACACACAGCTTTAAATTTTTGGTTATGTATGTTAATGTACCAAGCTCCAGAGGTGGTGATATTAGAAACCACACTGAACGAATAGAAATGAATTGGATTATTAGGTTACAAGCTCACATACACCCTGGCCTTAATGACAAAATTCCACTAAAACCTATACTCAAAAATAGAAGAATCAATTATAAGTGATATTTTATTAAAGAATTAATGTATTCTGTATGCTTATAATTTTATAGTTTGTTTATAAACTTTTTATATATATTTATATATAGATATTATATGTATTATTTATTGTTTAGAGAGAACTTTTTATTTAATGTTCTTGTTTAGTAGAATACACCTTTATATAGTTGATTGATGACTGAACAGTTTTAATTAATCAATTATGTTTGAATAATATAAAAGAAGCCTTCAGTCACTGTTTTTTAATGGTTTGAAAAAGCCGCTTGGCGAAAGCGCTTACCGAACATATGTTAATAGAGGATTAGTTGGTTTTACGATTCTTGATGGACTTGATTCTTCGGATGGTTATGTCTGATATGGTCTGAAGAGACAATCGTTTTTTGGGAATAATTCAAAGAGAACTTGTTGACCTATCTACTTGGGATTTCTGCTTTTTGCTTGGAGAAACTTGATGTGCTGTATTGCCCTAACTTGTCGTTGGCTTCATATTGCTTAGACTGGTCTGAACAGACTTAGACTTTTACAACCTTTTATTTACACAGTATTTTCACAGTCGAGGAAGTGCCTGGTTTGGATTCTGAGCAAGCATGTTATTTTTATGTTGCTATTTTATGAATAATCCTGACAAAGTATATGAAGAACTACGTAGAGTTATTGCATAATCAGTGGCATTCGATATGCACCCTAACAGGATCATTCCAGAATATTAAATGTGGGCATTGGCTGTATACATATCCAAACTTCATAAATTCTAAGAGAAGTTTGTCTGGTGAGGGGATGATGTGATGACAAGTTTGTTGAACTGCTATGATTCTGTGTTTATTTTGAGAATATTTTTTTATAGTTATTGCCACTTTAAGAGAAATGTATAGCATTGCTGTTTTAAAGCATAATGCACCCTAATACACTGACTTGAGAGACAGTGGCCAGTAATATTAGTATTAATATTAGTATTTGTAATTGTATTAGTTTAGTATTACTGTTAGCAATAACAGTATTAATATTTGTATTAGTGTTAGTGTTAGAATATTAGTGTTAGTTTTAGTATTAGAATATTAGTGTTAGTGTTAGTATTAGCATTAGTGTTAGTATGAGTATTAGTCTTAGTGTTAGTATTGTTATTATTAGTATTAGTATTAGTATTAGTGATTGTATTAGTTTGGTATTACTGTTTGTAATAGCAGTATTAATATTTGTATTAGTGTTAGTATTAGAATCTTATTTTTAGTGTTAGTATTAGAATATTATATTATTAACCATAAGCAAATCTCCCTTGACATCCACATCCCACCCCCACCCCCCCAGTAAGGAAACCTCCGTAAAAAACTTCTCGAAAGCCAACTTCATGCTACTTAAGTCAGAAGTGACAAACTTCATGACACCCATGCAGATGGGATCTGAAAGTTAGACTGCTGAATCCTACACTAAGGCACTGTATGAGCACATCCACTCGTGTATGAATTGTGTCATCCCAAATAGAACCAAGATGCTCTCGTCCAAAAAAAGGAAGGCAATCTAATGGTCCCCTGCCATAAACAAACTATACAACAGAAGGAAGAAACTGTTGCAGAAAAAAGGAAAATCCCAGGATGCAAAAAACTCCCTTACCAGCCTCAGTAAGAAGCTGAGATCCCTCATAAAATCTTCAAAAGCTAGTTATGAAAATGAAATTGCCAAAAATTCCAAAGACAACCACAAGGCATTTTATAGTTATGTCAAGAATCTAAATGGCAATGCTCAGATCTGCTCTGAGCTACAATAGAATGGCTTTAAATATACTGATCCCAAGGATATTACCAATATCCTGGCAGATCGATTTAGTGCCAACTTCACCCCCCTCTCACCCCCTAAAGGGCCCATCTCAATACCAAAAGATTGCCAAATTCTGGTAATCACAACTGCACTCTCCAAAGCTAAGAATACAGCATCCATGGGACCAGATGACATCCCTGGCTGTGTACTACATGAAAACTACAAAATGAACTGGCACCTCACCTAAGTGTCATGTTTAATCATAGCCTCGACTCACACTTCATGCCCACTGAGTGGCGCACAGCTACAGTTACCCAAATCCACAAGGGAGGATCCACCTTGGATCCTGGGAACTACCGTCCCATCAGGCTGATGAGCCTGATCTGCAAGGGCAAGGAACGCATTATCATGGAATTTATAAACAAAGACATTGGCAACCTACAAACACTGGACCCCACCCAGTTTGGGTTCGTGAAGGGCCGATCTTGTCTGCTGAACCTGATTGACTTCTTCGAGTCAGTCTCCAGAGCTGTGTACGAGGGTAAGAGGTCCACACAACCTATCTGGACCTCACCAAGATGTAGGGATGCCAACTGGCTTACTGACAGAACCCAGACTTTAAAAGTAGCTGACTCCAAATCCAGCTCCAGACAAGTGACAAGTGGAGTACCTCAGGGTTCAGTCCAGGGACCGCTCTTTTTTGGCATCTAATTCTCTGAAGTACAGGCCAGCACTAAGGGACTCTGGCTAACAAAGTTCGCAGATGACTGCAAACTGGGAGCCATTACTGAATCCCCAAATGATGTGGATATTCTACAAAAGGGCCTTACAGAAACAGATGCTTGGTGCCAGAGCCATGGGCTCAAGCTTAATGCCAAGAAATGTATAGTTATTCCCTTTGGGAAAAACCATGTACCCGTGAATTACCACATAGGTGGCAGTACACTAAACACTGAAAGTGTGATGAGAGACTTAGGGACACAAGTGGACAGTGGTCTCACCTTCGCTAACCACATCACCACAACAGTCAGGAAATCCTTCTATGTGGCACACCTCATTACAAAGGGCTTTTCATCCAGAAAAAAATGAGGTCATTGTCTCACTGTACTCATCCCTCATTAGACCCATTATAGAGTATAATGCCCCATTTGGTATGTACCTCACAAGACATCTGCAACAGCTGGAAAGGCCGCAGAAATACCTCACTAAAAGAATCACAGGCCTAAAGCAGATGCCATATGCTGACCATCTAAAAAAACTCCAGCTATACTCTGTGGCAAATCATCTACTCAAAGGCGATCTCTGCGTAATATACAAGGCCATGTCAAATCCTGAGCTGTTGGGTATGCTCCACTTAAAGAAATCCCAATCCCTCAGAGCCACACACTCCAGGGATCTAAATCATGTCATCACAATGAACAAAACATGCTGGAGGGATAGGTTCCTGACACAGAGACTCCCCATGCTCTGGAATAGACTGCCCATACATGTCAAGCAGAGCACCTCCATGGCCCTCTTCAAAAAGAACCTTGACGATTGGATGGGAGCTAGGAAATTCACCCCAGGGATCATGTCAGTCGCCCTGCTAGACGGGGTCCAGGGAAGCAAATATTGTGGGAAGAAATATCCAGGGAATTGTTATGGCTAGGCTTGTATAGGCCCTAGGGCCAATAGCCTAGTACCAACCTATGAACCTATTAGTGTTAGTGTTAGTATTAGCTTTAGTGTTAGTATGAGTATTAGTCTTAGTCTTAGTGTTTGTATTGTTATTATTAGTATTAGTAATGCTGTTAGTATTAGCAGTAGTGTTAGTACTAGCTTTAGTATGAGTGACCTGTTATCATCCTTCTTATTGTGCTATTATTTTTGTACAGAATAAAAGTTACCGTTTATATTGTATTCTGATGTTATTGGTACTTCCATTTTACATGACTGGATAACCAGAGGTATGCATCAGGGGATACACTAGACAATCTCGAGGTACTGAAATGTCGAAATTCAGTACGTCAAGACCGAATAGTGGAAAGTGCAGTTAACCGAAACTACAATATGCCGGATCTGCAAATGTCGAATCCGCCACTATCGTGGTGTCACATTTGTGACGTGCGGTGCAGTTTGTAGATTTCTCTGGGGTTTCAGGTAAATGTTGTGTGTTTGAGGATAACGGGTAGGGATTTTAGTGTGTGTGAGTGTGTGCGGTGGTGTTTTTTGTGTGTTTGTGTGTTTAGTGCGACCTCGGAGTTAGAATATATAAGTAGGGGGGTGGGGGGTGCAGGGGGGCTTGCCCCCCTGCTTATAGGTAGGTTAAGTGTGTCTGTGTGTGTTGTTATGTTCATTTAGTTATGTAGGTGTATGTGTGTGTGTGATTATGTCCTGGTTTGTGTGTGTGTATGAATGGTCACGATTGTAGCATTCATGATTTTGGGTTTTCTTGTATGTGGTTTTTCGACTATTCAGTCTTGAAATACTGAAATTCGATATTTCAGTATTTCGAGATTGTATAGTGAATCCGCATCAAGATAGAACAGGTGTAATACTGATTAATTCATATGCAACAAAAGAACTTCCATCCTGAGCTGACATTAACAATCTGAAGTGTAGCTAGGCTTCCATGAAACATGCTGACTCACACTATCTGCAAATATAAAGTGAATGTAAAAATATGCTACATTATTTTGCATTAATACTTGGATTATAATATGTGGGAGGTGGGACTGATATTTTTAGAATTAGTCTTACTGACTTACTTTCACTATCCTCAGAAATATTTCAGAAAATGTAGTTAGTTGCAATTTTTTATTTTAGTCCAAATTACTCTCACACACATACTTTTGGAATAATTCCTAAGTAATAATGAACTTGGTATGAAGAGAAGGTGCCTCATTAAAACATGTGCTGATATCACAGCTGTAAGAAAAAGCTAGCAACCCCGGAGAGCACCGTGGGGAGATGTTGTTTCTTCTACAGCTGAAGACATTTCAGAAACTGGCATCAGTGGCATACTGACTTAGGGACAAAATGCTGGTCCAGTGTCTGGAAGATAGCACATCAGTGAAGAACAAAATGATAAACAAAGTACTTTATGTTAAGCAAAACGTTATTAGGCCTTTATGAAAGCATCATACCGCAAGGGCAGTAATTTTCATGCGTCAATGTACAGTGAATGCTCTTGTTATCTTAATGATACAATAATTTATATAATAAAATGTATTTAAAATTAAGAATTGTATTAGGTCAAACTGTGAACTGTGGTTGTTTCTATAAATATGTCTGTTCCTTCCTTGCCTTAACAGCTACAATACATCCCTGTTGACAAACATGGAATTTTCATCTCTCCTATATGAAAGCTTTCAGCAGTAGTGAAAATCAATGTATCCAGATTGTAAGTAAAACATGCATAGTCTGTGAATTACGTACAATATTTTAGCACAGTCTCATCACTATGGTCGCATGAAGTGTATCTGTCTATCAGTATCAAAAGAATTTGTGTCTGTCAGCTATACCCGACGTTACAAAAATACATACTTCTGCTCCAGCTCACAGCTAATTCTGCTACATATAGATGCATTTCTTTACAGATGAAACACAACTGATTGAATCAGGTAAATGTGAGCACTGTTTTGCTGAACAAAGGAAAAGGGCAAACACCAGGATTTATAGACATGCGTTTCTGGTAGGCAGATGGCTTCCACTGTTTAAGGAGACTACATTCCCGTGTAAAGAAGACAAGAATAATTAAACACGAGCACATTGCACAGACAGATAGGTATGCTTAGAATACATTCCAGTGTAAAGAAGACAGGAATAACTAAAGATGAGCACATTGCACACACAGATAGATATGCTTAGAATACATTTCCGTGTAAAGAAGACATGAATAATTAAACACGAGCGCATTGCACAGACAGATAGGTATGCTTAGAATACATTCCACTGTAAAAAAGACATGAATAATTAAACACAACCACATTGCACAGACAGATAGGTATGCTTAGAATACATTCCTGTGTAATGAAGACATGAATAATTAAACACGAGCACATTGCACACACAGATAGGTACGCTTAGAATACATTCCAGTGTAAAGAAGACATGAATAATTAAACACGAGCACATTGCACAGACAGATAGGTATGCTTAGAATACATTCCAGTGTAAAGAAGACATGAATAATTAAACACGAGCACATTGCACAGACAGATAGGTATGCTTAGAATACATTCCCGTGTAAAGAAGACATGAATAATTAAACACGAGCACATTGCACAGACAGATAGGTATGCTTAGAATACATTCCAGTGTAAAGAAGACATGAATAATTAAACAGAGCACATTGCACAGACAGATAGGTATGCTTAGAATACATTCCTGTGTAAAGAAGACGTGAATAATTAAACACGAGCACATTGCACACACAGATAGGTATGCTTAGAATACATTCCCATGTAAAGAAGACATGAATAATTAAACACGAGCACATTGCACAGACAGATAGATATGCTTAGAATACATTCCAGTGTAAAGAAGACATGAATAATTAAACATGAGCACATTGCACACACAGATAGGTATGCCTAGAATACATTCCAGTGTAAAGAAGACATGAATAATTAAACACTAGCACATTGCACACAGATAGGTATGCTTAGATTACATTCCAGCATAAAGAAGATATGAATAATTAAACACGAGCACATTGCACAGACAGATACATATGCTTAGAATACATTCCCGTGTAAAGAAGACATGAATAATTAAACACGAGCACATTGCACAGACAGATAGGTATGCTTAGAACACATTCCCGTGTAAAGAAGACATGAATAATTAAACACGAGCACATTGCACAGACAGATAGGTATGCTTAGAACACATTCCCGTGTAAAGAAGACATGAATAATTAAACATGAGCACATTGCACACACAGATATGTATGTTTAGAATACATTCCAGTGTAAAGAAGACATGAATAATTAAACACGAGCACATTGCACAGACAGATAGGTATGCTTAGAATACATTCCAGTGTAAAGAAGACATGAATAATTAAACACGAGCACATTGCACAGACAGATAGGTATGCTTAGAATACATTCCCGTGTAAAGAAGACATGAATAATTAAACACGAGCACATTGCACAGACAGATAGGTATGCTTAGAATACATTCCAGTGTAAAGAAGACATGAATAATTAAACACGAGCACATTGCACAGATAGGTATGCTTAGAATACATTCCTGTGTAAAGAAGACGTGAATAATTAAACACGAGCACATTGCACACACAGATAGGTATGCTTAGAATACATTCCCATGTAAAGAAGACATGAATAATTAAACACGAGCACATTGCACAGACAGATAGATATGCTTAGAATACATTCCAGTGTAAAGAAGACATGAATAATTAAACATGAGCACATTGCACACACAGATAGGTATGCCTAGAATACATTCCAGTGTAAAGAAGACATGAATAATTAAACACTAGCACATTGCACACAGATAGGTATGCTTAGATTACATTCCAGCATAAAGAAGATATGAATAATTAAACACGAGCACATTGCACAGACAGATACATATGCTTAGAATACATTCCCGTGTAAAGAAGACATGAATAATTAAACACGAGCACATTGCACGGACAGATAGGTATGCTTAGAACACATTCCCGTGTAAAGAAGACATGAATAATTAAACACGAGCACATTGCACAGACAGATAGGTATGCTTAGAACACATTCCCGTGTAAAGAAGACATGAATAATTAAACATGAGCACATTGCACACACAGATATGTATGTTTAGAATACATTCCAGTGTAAAGAAGACATGAATAATTAAACAGAGCACATTGCACAGACAGATAGGTATGCTTAGAATACATTCAAGTGTAAAGAAGACATGAATAATTAAACACGTGCACATTGCACAGACAGATAGGTATGCTTAGAATACATTCCTGTGTAAAGAAGACATGAATAATTAAACACGAGCACATTGCACACACAGATAGGTATGCTTAGAATACATTCCATTGTAAAGAAGACATGAATAATTAAACACGAGCACATTGCACAGACAGATAGGTATGCCTAGAATACATTCCAGTGTAAAGAAGACATGAATAATTAAACACTAGCACATTGCACAGACAGATAGGTATGCTTAGAATACATTCCAGTGTAAAGAACACATGAATAATTAAACACGAGCACATTGCACAGACAGATAGGTATGCTTAGAATACATTCCCATGTAAAGAAGACATGAATAATTAAACACGAGCACATTGCACAGACAGATAGGTATGCTTAGAATACATTCACGTGTAAAGAAGACATGAATAATTAAACACGATTACATTGCACAGACAGATAGGTATATATGGGATCGGTACTGATCCCTGAAGGAACTTTTCACCAAAGCACAAACATCCGGGCATACTTCTGCAAAAGTGCTTTTTACTGAAAAAGCACTTTCGCGGAAGTATGCCTGCAGCTAGAGGGAGTCGTGGGGGAATGACTGTTGCGGAGATAGTACTACGGTGTGGATAAAGGAATATTCCCTTTTCCTCACTGTAGTCCGATCTCGGAGTAAGAATATTAAAGTAGGGGGTGTGTGGGGGTGGGTGCAGAGGGGCTTGCCCCCCTGTATAAAAGTAGATTTTTTTTTTTTTTTTACGCACTTTAATGAAAGTGCTTTTTCGGTGAAAGCGCTTTCGTTAAAATGTGTTCGGTGATTGTGGATTCGGAATATTGAATTTTCGTTCAGTAGTCCTAGATCCATACACACACACACATATATATATATATATATATATATATATATATATATATATATATATATCTATATCTATATATATATATATATATATATATATATATATATATATATATATATATATGTGTGTGTGTATAAAATTAACCACAATAAAAAAATGAACGAAGAGAAGAAATTTTAACTAAGAAATGAAGTTCATACATTAGTTCTAGCAGGCCATTTAAAATAACAACAGTTCCTTTCCAATAGTAAAGTGTGAACAGGCAGGGTGCTGTGTGCATTTACATTAACATTACAATCGCATTTACATAAGGTAAATTGGTCAAAAGCCCATCCCCACAGAATGAAGTATCGACAGAACCTGGAATGTCTGACTGCGGCAAGTGTGTCACCTGTGTACACATACGAAAAGACAACAACTTCACCTTCCCCCACTGCAACAGAACTGTCCGTCTACATGACCGCTATGACTGCAATACAAAAAATGTAGTCTACTGCACTTTCTGTGAACATTGCGGGAATTTCTATATTGGCAAAACCATCATGAAGCTGAGTAACCGTATTATAGAACACGCTGCAGCAATACGTAAACAGGACAGTTTGAATGCCTTGGCTAAACACAGTGCTATTTGCCCAAACTTCACATGATTCAAATTCCCAGCGCTAGAAAAAATAACAGAGTTTGTAGGGGACATGGATACATTCCTGCAAGTCTGGGAATTAAAATGGCAGATAGAACTGAGAGCTGATGTCTATCCAGGTCTCAACGAAACACTGAACATTAAATGTGCACTTAAATGGTATAGAGATTGAAATGTGATAGGGGTTGAAAGTTTAACAATTGTGCAAGCAGATTTAATGTGTTCCCTCTCTCCCTTACTCAGTGTAAGCTTGGACATCAAATGTGTGCTTAGAAGGTATAGAGATTGAAATGTGATAGGGATTGAAGAATTATGCAAGTGGATTTAATGTGTTTATGGATTTACAACTGTGCAAGTGAATATAATGTGTTTCCTCTCTCTCTGACGTTTGCCCCCCCCACCCTCTACACACATGCTCCCAGTCACCAGGCTAGCCCCTGCCAACCCCACCAACAACCCCCCCCATCTCACTTTTCACGCAGTCATTCAGGGGGAGGTACCGTCAGAACCAGCCCACGGGCGGTACCATCCGCACTGACCCAGTCTTCTAGGACTCTCTAGTATTCATATTCTCCTACCCATCAAACCTTGGCTCCACACTCCGTGTCGTGGGCAGCCCCCAAACAGCCCCCCCTCAAGTCCACACCACATTCCTCCCACTCCCGCCTCAGGTGGCATACCCACATATTTCTCTACACACACACACTGATACCCAAGCACAGTAGGACTCTCTACCTGACTCCTCCACCTTCGTCCGTGCCCTTCTTTACTTACCTTTGGAGGCATGGACTCATAAGTTACACAAAGTAACTATACGTAATTTCTGGGTTGTCCCATCAGGTACGAACCAATCTGGGCATTAATATTAGAATTATTACAGCATGACTCTCATCCTTCCCGGTTCCCCCATATTTTTAATATTTTTTTTTGCACACAACCCTTATTAGTATACGCACGGCACCACAAGGCTACTGTCTGATCAATTTACCATATGTAACTGCGATTGTAATGTTAATGTAAATGCACACAGCACCCTGCCTGTTCACACTTTACTATTGGAAAGGAACTGTTGTTAATTTAAATGGCCTGCTAGAACTAATGTATTTAAAGGAAGTGAAAATGGTTGCTCATAGTTATAAAACATGTCTTTCTGAAGAAGTCTTGATAATAAATAAGATGAAAGCGCTAAAGTACTACAAGAGTTGTTGGTGTGATTTACTATTCTTTGAATGCTGTTATTGTCACGAAGTTCATTTCTTAACATATATATATATATATATATATATATATATATATATATATAGGTGCTCTGCAGAGTGTGTGTTTGGTCGACAGCTGTTTAGTTGACAACATATGATCAACTAAGCAGCTGATTGACAGGTTTGCAAGATTGGCCAGTCCCCTGGCATTGAAGAATATGCCCTTACCTCCATGTTTGTGTGACTTCAGAGTTAGTATATATGAATAGCAGGGGGTGCGGGGGGGCACATCCCCACAAAATGGGAATACAGGGGGGTGTGCCCCTGCAAAAAACAATGTTTCTATTTGTTTTCAAATTTTAAATTTTGCATGCGCTGAGGCTGTTTCTTGGAGTATGCATACTGAGGTTATCAACAATGGCATTTTTAACATTTTGATGTTGACATTTTGGAAGTCAAGATTGAGAGTATTTGATCACAAATAGTTGACCTAGATGGATGGCTAGATAGATAGATAGACAGATAGATAGATAGATAGATAGATAGATAGATAGATAGATAGATAGATAGATAGATAGATAGATAGACAGATAGACAGATAGATAGATAGATAGATAGATAGATAGATAGATAGATAGATAGATAGATAGATAGATAGATAGATAGATATATTTATCAATATTTTGTTGTTTTTTTTTCAGGAAAAGAGATAAAGCCCGTATTTTATGTATAGTGTAAGAGAATGAGACAGAGGAGGGGTGAAGGGAATAAAGGTGGGAGAAAGAAGGGAAATAATATGCAGAAGAAGTAAACAAACAAAGAACAACACAGACTGACAATCATAGGAGACTGTGCATACACAAGGGGGGCACAGTATACACATAAACAGTTCAATAAGACATTACTGGAACCCAGGACATGGTGGTCCTGGGCCTGGGTGACTGGTGCCAAATGCCTCATCTACCTCTCTGCAGAGAGGTTCTGACACACATAACCACTGGTGGCCTAATGGCATTGGCCTGCTTGTTCATTTTGCCCAAAATCCACTACAAGATGGGTTGATGCTCGGCAACCCAGTGCAATATTGCCTAGTCAACCATGATATACTCCAGCCAAACCAAAGCAGGCAACTTGGGTGGTCTACCTGCATGGGATGGGCCTGAATCTCCTCCATCAAGGCAGTCCCACCCCACTTACCGTCTTCAACTGCAGCCTCAGCCAGGATGACATCAGGTTGCAGCTGATGTGCCTGCAGGTCAGATGGCCCATTATGACCTGCGGAAAGGTGACACAAAGGGACTGGTAGCTGATACACCATATATGCCATATGGTTTGAATACCACCAACTCTGCTGTGCCACACAGGTTCGCTGTATCTTGTGGTAGCCAGCATCATTGACCTGTTTCTTGGAAAGTGCTGAAAGACAAAACAGATATGCAAGCTATTACATATCACTCACATGTGACTGAGATGTAGATTACAGTGTAAAGCCTGAGTTGGTGGCCACAGACAGATACCACACTACTATGTGCATATGCAATGAGGCAGAAGCAAGACATGGTACCCACAGCTAAGACAGCAACTGACACTATGATATGTAGGCACCATGGAGCAGAAGCAGCTGCACTAAACAAGCGTACACAGTGAAGCAGAACCTTGCTCTGCTGGCCACAGTCTCCTCATTGGCAGTGTTGTGTGTTCTATTCCACAAACCAACACAATGCCACAACCATAAACTGTATACAATAGCACATAGAAAATACAAAGAGTCATCCACAGTGGTCAGATTCATGTATCCTGTGATCTGTCAGCGGAATCAAGTCTTAACAGGAGCAGAAATGTGAAATGCAGAAAAACAGATTATTAACTGCAGTATGATTCTCAGGGTGCCATTTAGTATTGCTGTGGCTACCAGTGATACTGCCCCACAGAAAGCACCTGTCTAGTGTATTAAGTTGATCAAAATAATGCTATTTCTCCAATACAGCCAGTTCAGAGAACAGTTGTAGGGACCTTATACAGATCCATTCAATCCGGCGGATGCCTGGTACAATCTAGATGATATGATTATTTCACTGTCTCCCTGCATGCTGACCTGTGCCCCCTCCTCCCTGCATGCTGATCTGTAACATTGACTCCATGCACAGTGACTTGTGCTCTGCCTCCCTGCATGCTGATTTGTGCCAATGCCTCCCTCCATGGTCACCTGTGTCAGCACCTTCCTACATGGTGATCTATACCATTGACTCCCTACACAGTGATGTGTATCAATGTCTCCCTGAGCAGTGACCTGTGCCACTTCCTCCCTACAGTTCTTTGGGCATGGGAAGAAGAGGTTAGGCAGGAACACCTGGAATTTACAGTAAGCATTTGCATTTATATTTGTGTGAGTATGCAAATGTGTATGTCTGTATGTGTGTACATGTGTGTGCATGTGGGGGGTAGGGGGTTTATGCATGGGACATTGAATTGCACATAACTTAGCACTGAGATGTGGCACACATGTACCTGCACAGTTTGCCTGCATGACTGGGTATGAATGAGATGATCATGAGGAATAGCAGAATGTATGTACACCTTATGCTGCAGCTATATTTCTGTGATCCAGCAGTTCACAGCCACTGGTGGAATCTAGCAGTATCTAGCCTTATCAGTGTAGATTTGGTGCAAGCTAATACTTATTTACAACTTTTACAGCCAGTTCACCATGTTTAATGTCAAAATGCACCCCAAGGAAACAATAGCAGCAGATTAGTTTGCATCAGTCTGAGCAGCTTGAAGTGCAATCCAGTAGAACAGAAGCAGTAGTTATATAGAGCTGAGCCGAGAGGAGTTACACACTCTTCTACATTACTGTGGTAAGGCTATAGTGGCATTGCCAGATCCTTGTGAGTATCAGTCTGTTAATATATAGGTTCATAGGTTCATAGGTAGGTACTAGGCTTTTGGCCCTTGGGCCTATATAAGCCTAGCCAGAAAAGTTCCCTGGCTTTTGCCACCCAAGAAAATTATTTTCTTGTGCCCCTGTCAAGCAGAGCCACAGATGTGATCCCCGGGGTGAATTTCCTATTTCCCATTCAATTGTCAAGATTTTTTTATAAAGGGCTAATGAGGAGCTTTGTTTGACATGAATGGGTAGTCTGTTCCAGAGCATGGGAAGTCTCTGGGACAGGAATCTATCCCTCCAGCATGTTCTATTTATTGAGGTGACAAGGTTTAGGTCCCTGGAGCATGTGGCTTGGAGAGATTGGGATTTTTGTAAGTGTAGCATGTCCAACAGATCTGGGTTTGACATGGCATTGTATGTTAGGCAGAGGTCACCTCTGAGTAGGCGATATGTGACAGAGTAGAGCTGGAGGTTTTTGAGACGGTCTGCATATGGCATCTGTTTGAGGCCAGTAATCCTCTTAGTGAGGTATTTCTGAGGCCTTTCCAGTTGTTTTAGATGTCTTGCGAGGTACATGCCACACAGGCTGTTGTACTCTATAATGGGTCTGATGAGGGATGAGTAGAGAGGAACAATGACCTCTTTTTTCTGGAAGAGAACCCCTTTGTGATGAGGTGTGCCACGTAGAAGGATTTCCTGACTATTGTGGTGATGTGATTATCAAAGGAGAGACTACTGTCCGCCTGTGTCCCAAGGTCTCATATCACACTTTTGGTATTTAGTAGGCTACTGCCTATGTGGTAGTTCATGCGTACAGTGTTTTTCCCAAAGGGGATGAGAATGCACTTCTTGGCATTGAGCTTGAGGCCATGACTTTGATACCAATCATCAGTTTCAGTGAGGCCCCTTTGTAGAATATCCACATCATTAGGCGATTGTATTATGGCTCCTAGTTTGCAGTTGTCTGAGAACTTCATTAGCCAAAGACCTGCCATGTAGCCTGAACTTCTGAGAAGTAGATGCCAAACAGGAGAGGACAAGGACTGAGCCCTGTGTTACTCCACTTGTCATTGGTCTGACGTCAGATTTGCAGATTTTCAATGTGTGAGTTCTATCAGTGAGCTAGTTGACCACCCATCTTGTGACATAGGGATTTATGCCCAGTTTAGTGAGTTTATCTATAATACTAGAGTGGGGGATGGTGTTGAAAGCCTTGGCAAGGTCAAGATAGGCTGTGTGCACCACCTTACCCTTGTCCACGGCTCTAGTGACTGCTTCAAAGAAGTCAATCAGGTTTAGGAGAAATGATCTACCTTTTACAAACCCAAACTGAGTGGGGACCAGAGTTTGTATGTTACCTATGTCTTTGTTTATAAGCTCCAAGATGATACGTTACATGACCTTGCAGACAGGCTCGTCAGGCTAATGGAGCAGTAGTTCCCGGGGTCCGTGGTGGTGCCCCCTTTGTGAAGTGGGATCACCGTTGCTGTGTTCCATTCAGTAGGCACAAAGCCTGAAGTGAGGCTATGATTGAACATGATACTTAGGTGGGGTGCTAGTTCATTCTGTAATTCATGCAGAATGCAGCCTGGGATGTTGTCTGGTCCTATGGATGCTGTGTTCTTGGCTTTTGAGAGTGTGGTCTTTACTTGTGCTTCCGTGATTCCAGGGGTTTTGCATTCTTCTGGTATAGAGAAGGGCCCTTTGGGGTTGTGGGGGGGGGGGTAAAGTTTGCACTGAACCTATCTGCCAGGATGTTGGCAATATCAGTTGTTTCTGTATATCTAGTTGTATTGTGCTGTAGCTCAGAGCAGATCTGAGTGTTGCCATTGAGATTCTTGACATAGCTGTAGAATGCTTTATGGTTGTCTTTAGAATCAGTGGCGATTTTATTTTCATAACTAGCTTTGGAGGATTTAATGAGTGATCTCAGCATATTACTGAGCCTGACCGGGGAGTTCCTGCAATCAGGGGATTTTACTATTTTTTGCAACAGCTTTTTCCCTCTGTTGTAGACTTTATTTATATCAGGGCACCACCAGATTGGCTTCCTTTTTTTGGAGAATAGCGTATTGGTTCTGTTGGGGATGGCATGATCGATGCACTCATGTATGTGCTTATACAGTGCAGTTGTAAAGGATTCATCAGTTGTACCTCTATTTTCCGTCTGCATGAGTGTTATGAAGTTTGCCACTTCTGTCTTAAGAAGCATGAAGTTGGCTTTGGAGAAGTTTTTTACAGTGGTTTCCTTAATGGGGGGGTGGGGGCGGGATATGGATGTCTAGGGTGATTAGCTTGTGGTCGGATCTGACCAGCGAGGAGTTGACCTCTGGTGTGGAACATCAGTTGCCCATATTGGTAATGACTAGGTCCAGGATATTGCTGCCTCTGGTGGGGATATGGACAAGCTGATCCAGGGCATTGGAATTTATGAATCCCAGAAAACACTTTGCAAATGAGTTAGTACATGAGTAATATTCCCAGCTGATGGTGGGGTAGTTGAAATTGCCCATTATTAGGGTATTGGGCTGTACCTTAATATTATCCAGTATATCAAGAAATGTGGAGTGGGCATCCTGGGGCATGGTGGAGGATCTATAACAAGCTACAACCTGGATTGCAGTCTTTCCCAGTGTTAGTTGCACTTGGATAATTTTGGATGCATTATGTTGAGCACCTAACCTGGAGGTGCGGATGTCCATAATTAATATGGACATGCCTCCTCCTTTAGTGTTTCAGTCCAGGTTATGTTGCTGAAAGGTGTGGTATGAATTATAGCCTGGTAATGCAGGGGTGCTCTCTGGAGCCTTGAACCAGGTCTCTGTCACTGCACAGATGTTGATGTTCTCCATTTTAAGGAATGCCTTGAGTGAGTGCATTTTTAGGTTTAGACTTCTAGCATTGAGTAGCATTACCCTCAAATTTTGTTTGCTTGTACCTGCTACGGTGGTGAGTTTATAATTCGAACCTTTCCTAAAAAGGCACTATAGGGGTGGCAAGAGCCTTAGCCAGTATCCAGAATCCCAGGGGTGACAGGTGCAGGCCATCTCTGGCAAAGTATTGTGGTCTGTCAATCATGTCGTCCCAGGCAGACAGATACTGGATACCCTTAGAATGGCAGCAGAAGCTTAGCCAATTGTTGAAGTCAGTCATTTTGTCCTTGTACTGTGGTATCATTCTGAGTGATGGCAGGATGCTACTCAGGGCTGGGGTCATACTCATAACAGTAATGCAAGTATAGTAACATCAGTGTTTAATGCTGTGAATGTCTGCAAAACACACCTATAGCAATTCAGAGTTAAGGACAAAAGACAGAAAAGATTTTTCCTAAACTTGAGGACAGAAAACTGAACTCATAGAACTAGAGACTCTGTAGCTTAGAGTGTTACTAACCTATACCAAGGAGCTGTATAAGCTCTTTGATACAGCTATGAAATGCAGTCATTTAAGAATCCACAGTATCACTCATTGATTCGTAAATGACTGCTGGTACTCGACGTATGTGTCATGGGCAACTGCTGATCATGACCCCAAAGAGTACAGCCACCATTTCTGCTGTGCTGAGTTATGCAGCTATAGAGCAAAAACTGTATCTGAGTGATGGCTGTCCACTGCATCATGACTGTCATCCCCTGTCCCTCTCACCTTCCCTTGACTGTACTGCACCACTGTAATGTGCACTGTGTCCTTGTATGCAGCGGTAACACTACTGGATGTATGGTGGTATCAGTGGTCTGAATGGTGCCGGCTTGTAACAAACAGCAGCACACAACACAGACACCACTACCCCCTTACCTTCCATTCATAGTGTGTTCATCTACCTCTATTACACCTGCTGGAGACATCCACTCATGTTACCCCATGCATTCATCTTCTACTGCTCTCAGTGTGCTACATGCTCCAGCCAAATTCCTGCATGTTTACCCCTGTATGTATGCACCTTGATAAACATTAAGATTCCTCTTATCCAGTATAGCCAGAGCTCACTTGCCCAAACTGCTTACCTGTTCTAGTACAATCCTGTCATTTGCTGAATAGTAAGACTAATATATGTGTATTAATGCTATCTCACTGTACCCATATGTCATCCATCTGCTAATATGGTTTACACACTTACTGGGGGATATGTATCTCCTCAAAAGTCAACAGACAGTGGAGCTTAGACAAGTATAGCCATGCTGAGAATGGAGTCCTGCAACAGGTAGTTAGAACCTAGATGTGAGACATGTTTAGGACAGGGTGTGCTCACCAGTCTCTGTGAACCTCATGTAGGACACAGTGGCCAGTGATGACAATGCCATGGGTAGAAAGTGTTACATAACACACCAATGTCAGACGCATATAAATATCATTTTAAAGCAGATCTCACAAAAGGCATGCCACATAGCAGTAAAAAGGAAAGCAAGTAGAAGAGGACTTTCCCCAACTCCTACAGATGATGAATCATTCATGGCATCCAGGTGCAGAGGGAATGTGCATCATACTGTGAGTTTTGGGCACAGGTTCCAGGAGTGGCCAGGTACCCCATATCTCACATGGAGACCAGCTAAGCTAATATCCCCACAGAAAATGTACTATAACAACTCTGCCTAGACTCACTGCAAGGAGCTTACACTGACCACTGACTTTGTGTTCCATAGGTACATTGGATCTTCAGATTCTGATGACTGCCAGCACAGGTAATTGCCTGACCTGTGCTGCCAGCACAGGTAAATGTCTGATACTTGTCATATTGCATCTGTTTCCCTCCTTGATGGTCCTACTCCCTTTGCCCAGACTTGTTGCTGTCCTCTTTTACACTTGTTTCATCACTAGATGCTTTGTATAGAAGTTCATTAAGCCCATCAAGGGGGCCTCCCCTATGACTGACAGTATTGCCACTGCAAATTTTGGATATGTGGTAAAAAGACCAGCACACTGCAGCTGACATGTTGATGCTGCCACATATATCAGGCTAGCAATGTGATCATTCAAGGCACCAACCACTGACACAGTTATCCCAAGATGTGCAGGTCATTCTATGCATCAACTGACATATGTGCATGGCTACAATTTGGGTACAGTCCACTGCTACCTGCACTGACCTGAAGATGATCGCCATATTGTTTGGTCTCCAAAAGGATGTTGCCCAGCGCTATGCCTGCCTCCAAAATACAAAAGATTCAACAGATGATACCATGGTTGGACTCCTGTGGTCTATAGTGGCATATGTAGCATCCATGGCCATTTCTGTGTGAACATTAACCACTGCTGCCATTGGTATCCAATACCCCACTGCTGCCTGTTGTGGGGTGTATGTGAATACCTGTAATGGCCACATAAGATAAGCATGGCAGGCAAAACAGCCTGCACCTGCCACAGTTGTAGTATCACCAGACATCACCCGCACACCAATGATGTCCATGCTGCAGAGCTACCTAGGATGAAGCACCTTGTGTGCAAACCGATTATAAGTCCTGTTCCATCTGTAACACCATCTCTGTGTCCCTGGAACCTGTAGGCCTATAGCCATGCCCATCCATTGCAGCAGCTTCCCACTGCATTGACAAATAGTGCCTCTTCCATGATAAGTCCTCACATTGCATGGGCCTGTAGTAACCCCCCACCCAGGCAACAGAGTAAATCATCTATGTCACTGATAAACCCCCTCCTTGTGTCCCACATCTCAACCTTAGTTGATCAATAACTCCACACCACCTGGTTGTGTAGGCAACTATGTGGCTCTAGGTACTTCTGCTGTCTGGTGTAAGGTGAGATGTCTGATACACAGGATGGCTTGATCATGCACTACCTAGAATAGCCTGTACAAAATAAGACATGTACCATATTGTTCTGTCTGACACTGCAACACCATTGTGTACATATCAAGACCTATAGAGGTGTACCAGACACTGGACAATGATGCTTCCACTGTCCTGCCGTGTACTGTACTTGATGCCTGGAGCTCGTGATGCAGCCTCGAGTTCCTGTCAATCACCAAAAATATTCCTGCTGGAGACTGCATCAGGTCCTAATGTTGTGGGTGTGGAGGTCCCAGAAAGCTTGAATGGGCTGTCTGCTTTCTCAGAATCATATTATATAGCATGAAGCATGCTACAAAGACCTGATAGGCTGTGGTGGAGACATACTGCACTGCCTGACCAGACAGGTCTAAACATTAGAACTGGGACTTCTACAGGCTGAGCACATTTTCTATTATTTTCCTGATTTGAGTGTTGGTTGTGTTACATTGGATACTTGGCCTTGCAACTGCATGTTTCATATGGGCATCACTAGCCAGGTCTCTGGGGGTATCCTGCATCATCTGTATCACATTAGAGACATACAAGGAAAAAAGACATAGATGTTGAGATGTACATATATTGTCTGTGCCTGCACCTGTGAACCTGCACCTGACTGCTAGGTGGCACTGTAACATATCACAATGCAGTAAGTGGCAAAATACAGAAGACTTATTTGCCATATGTGGGAATCATGGGCACTGTCAAGGTGATATGGGTTATGATCCCCCATGTGACGGGCACATCCAAGGTGATATGGGTTATGAACCCCCTAGTTGATAGAATGGTAGCCCTTCCTTGTTTATGTAACATTGTCTGTAAACATTAGGCGGGGACTTTATTGCCACATGGGTGCAATCTATAACTGTCAAAACTTCAGGAAGGTGGTACGCAATATAATACAAACACGTGGTAGTGGCTCTGTTGGGAATGCAGATATTCTCATCCACATGTAGCAACAATTTATTCAGGAATATTTACTGGTCAGTGCCTATAATATACTCAGTGTGTTCCCAGTTTGTCTTTGGGAGGATCCTGTAGCTGGAATGGTGAGATCTACACCTAACTTGGTATCCACTGGTATGGGAAATCCATGTATTCCCACATAATGTCTCTGCTTACTTGAAAT